>NC_142519.1:14452175-14619675 GCF_964205215.1 Stylophora pistillata
ATGTAGAAACTCATTTTTTAATCGACGTCTTTCCGTGGCGCTGCGTCGTGACTGTATAAGTTCCCTAATAATGATCTCGAGCCTCTCAGTGACGATCAAATTTTGGGATGGATCTGAAATATATGATGACAGTTGGTAATCACTCAGTCAATGTGCACTATTCACGGATTGTTAACTATTGACAGGCTGGGGAAAAAATTACTAGGAAATTCTAAAAGTGACTAGCAAGTATTATTATTCATCCGGTAGCCGTAGAGACAAAATCGAGTGTCAAAAGTTTGATTTCCAATTATTTTTCGGTACAATTGCAGGAAAAAACGAAATTTTAGTTCTTGTGTATTACTACTGCATTAAAACAAATTTTCCCCTCTACTTCGGTGAATTCGAATAATTGTTGATTGGTAGTGTAAACAAACATGATTACGCAAGTATCTTTATACCTTTTTCTCATGAACTTCCACGCCGTTCAAGATGAAAAAAACTCTTAAAGCGTATTGTTGTGACCAGAGCAGTGGGCTCCTCATAAGAATCTGTTCAATTGCTGATCGAGCTGCTCTATTTAAACTGTAGGTGTGGTCACTGTGTCGTGTGGGTAGTTCTTGATATCACGAGGCCCACTTTATCTCTTTCCGACGAGATATCTCAAGTTTTGATGTGGCAAAGGGGTAAGTATGGCAATGCAGCACGAGTGGCGAAGCTTGCGAAATTTGCAATTACTTCTCATGAAATGAGTCTGTTCTTGCATCAAGGACATAACGCTTATAATGACCTGAAGCAAGCGTTAAGGAAAATAACACTCCACTAGTATTATGTTGGTAAGGAGGCAATTGATAAAACTGAAGTTTTCGTTCTTGTCTACTTTCAGGAAACTTTGCAAGAAAACCAAGTTTATATTTGCCTCGCGAAAAGTAGTCTTACTCCCAATGTTCCAAACTGCGCGCTAAATGATCACGTTTTTTCGCGTATTTTTTTTTTCTTTTGAACTCGCGCGACGGACTTCGCCGAAAAGGAGGGACTGCTGGTATTATAATTTCGCTCTCGTCACGAAGTAGGAACCTCGCTGTGCTCTGGTTTGTACGTCATAACTTCAGAAAAATATTTTTGCGTCTGTTCCTCTCACTCAGTTCATATTTTCATTCAGTGGAATGTCCCTATCTGAATGCACAAATATTTCATTAAGTATTACAATGTTTTTGAAAAGGCCGTACGAGAGGTATTCTATGAGGCATTCTCAGACCTCACTTTTGTTTAAAATATACTTGACCATTCCATTGAAAGAAAATTTCCATTTAGGCTACAACTACTAAAAATAATTTGAATGATAACGATTGTAGTATATGTTATGACAGTAATTAGATGAAAGAACTTGAGATCATTTGAGCGCTCGCGGGGCCGGCCAAGCTGCAATGGATGGCAATTAATCGTACTTTTTTAATGGTTTGACCAAGATTTAAGGGATCATTTGATGTTTTGTGACAAGAAATTCCCTATTGATTTATGTATCAAGAGAAATTATTCCTTATAGCAATTAAAACTTGATCAATATGAAAATTAGCTCCTCGACGCTTAACTTCGCCTGTCTACAGCTGTTTGCCAACCAGCTTCGTTAATATTTCAAAACATTTTCAATAGCCGCGTATCGCTTTTTGTCGATCGATGTGCCGGCACCACATGTCGAACGAATGAAGCAAACTCTTTATCGTCTTCTGAATTACGATTTCGAAGAGTTTCTACACTTGTTGCATGCAACATTCTGCACAGTCAGGCGTAGTCCTAAGTTTTTTTTTTGAGATTATAACCTCGGGGATCAATGAAGCTTGGTTTAGAGTCAATGATTTGTTTTGTTGTCCTCCTCGCACATGTTCTTCAAGTCGGTAAGTGAACAATCTTGTTTTTAGTGCCACCATGTTCTCTAAAAAACTATGAGAGAGTCAAGGGCCCGCATCAAAATAGAACTTTAACTCAGAAAATGGTTTACCACTCTTTTCAATGCGTGAATAAGAGGTAAATTCCTGATGGGAAAAACGATGTTTAAAATATAATAAAAAAATTTAGATGCGAAAATAAATATAAAGATCGAGACAAAAAACTTACCAAATGTTGTGAGAAAAACAGGAAACACGAAACACTCGCGCGGTTCAAGGGGTTTAAAGAGAACAAAAAATAACTGAACATACTGAACACATGGAATATATGGGATGGCGTAATTTACATAACGTACGAACATAATAGTGAATAAATAAATATGCGAGAAAAAAAAAGGAAAGAATATACCTAAAGTAATTATTGTAAGGAAGCATAAGAAATGTGTAAGAAAATCAAAATAGAATATACCTAAAGTAATTATTGTAAGGAAGCATAAGAAATGTGTAAGAAAATCAAAAAATTAAAAGTTCTCCACAACACCAGGGCTACACTTCGAGGTTTCGAAAGAGCAGCTTCCAAAGCCAGATACTTCGAGTCGTTTTCCTACAAATGAAAAAATAGAAAAGAAGAAGAAGCTATGAAGGAAAAAGTATCGATAGATTAACTTGGAAAGTTTAGGTAAACTTTCCTTAGACGCAATAGCTGTCCGAAACAGCTTCTTCGAGTTGCATCAGAAAGATCATAGACAATTGATCGGCGAAAAAGTTAGCATAGGGTGTAGTCATTGCAATGGTCTCTTTCAAGATATTTTAGTAGCAGCCTTTTTTGTAGTTATCATTGTCAGTTGTTTCGATGTTGTTCAGCATCTTTATTAGGATTTCAAATTAATATATCACACACGAATGAGATGGATGTTGATCAAAACTGTCATGAATCAGAAGAGGATCCGCTAAAGCTGGTTTATCGAGCGAATTATTGACTGACGGGGGGGGGTGGTACAGTGCAATACGTCCAGGTGCATTACTAAAGAAGCCAACTGCTGCCAATCACATGTCATCAAATATTACAAGCAAGAAAGGTAAAGTCTGTTTACGAGCCTAGCGGCCCATTAGGGCGGTGCTTAACTCCGGTTTCTGTAGCATGAAGCGACTAGGAGTATTTCCACTCCCCCCTGGGTGGGATGCCAGTTCATCGCAGGGTTACCCCCAGCATTAAATTTGCCGGTTCCCATTTATACACCTGGGTAGAGAGAGGCACTGTGAGAGTAAAGTGTCTTGCCTAAGAACACAACACAATGTCCCGGCCGGGCTCGAACCCAGACCACTCGAGCGCACCAACCATGAGGCCACCGCGCCTCCACACATGCAAGAAAGCCTCGCGCTTATCTTTTCAGTTTAAATTCGGAAAAGGACATAATTTAACTCCGGCGCATGATCGACATGCAACGTCTCACAATCGTGATACAACAAAAAAAGGGATTTTATTGTCAGTGAGTTAAAGCATGTTGTCCACTTCAAAGGGCAACAACACAAGTGAGCTCTGCTATCACTTACCGTTCCTGAAATTTTAAGGTTAGCCCTAAAATAAAAAAGCAAAAACTGTTTTTTTTATCACAACTTGTGTTAGTATTTTCACTTTCGCGTAAAAACGCCTGAAAGCTGACGGCGGAAAGTTCAACTCCCTTCCTCATGTTTCACAGAGTTTTACAACAACTGATCAAATTGGAAATTTTGCTTTCCAGCTCTTGCTATTCATTGCTTCAAGTGCCATTCCGAAATGTCATGGTCGGACTGTGATCTTGATCTGAACGTAAAGCCCGATCGAGACTGCCCAGAAGATAAAATCCGATGTATGGCTGTGATGGAAAGGGAGTCTCCAAGAGAAAAAATGGTTTACAAGAAAGATTGTGCTCACCGTCTCTTCAATCCGTGTCATGAAAGACGTGTAGAAGATTGTAGGTCCACTTTATGTGATAGCGACCTGTGTAACTTTGCTCTCACGCCAGAGGCCACCCTCATTGCTTCTGGCTTCCGCTGCTTCCGTTGTAAAAGCACAAAATCTTGGGACGACTGCGTTGAAAAGGCTGAAGAGATCTTCTGTAATACAGGCTACAGAAAATGTTACAAACTGGAGTTCAGGAAGAAAGAAGGAACGGAATATATAAAAGATTGCACCGTCCCTCTGGCATGTGGAAACTCGTCAATCAACATGCCTCAAGCCGCTAACCGCACCATTCATTGCTGTGGCCAACACCTTTGCAACGGAACGGGTATTTTGAGCTCTCCTATGGTAATAGTTGGTCCTCTTCTCCTTCTCATTGTGGTATTCCTTTTTGATCTAAAAACGATTCAATGTTAATCAGGATCCCCTTTAACTTCTAAGCAGAAGCAATAGAGATGTAGATGTCATAACGCCTTCTTAGCTAATCTGGAAGGGGAAGATAGTTCCCTCCCACAATATTGTACCCCTCTCATATTGATAGCTACGCCGGAAGACTTTGTCAAAGCGTAATTTTTGAATGTAGAGTTCAACATTTTACACTCCTACGGCGCTTAAAAATCACAATAGATTTGAGTTTAGTAAAAACATTGCTGTAACCGGAAATCTAAAAGCGGACATTTCGTCAGCCCACTTTTTAAGTTGACAAAGGTTTAGCGCAGCTTAAAGCGTTAGCTTCCCAAGATTATTTTCGGTAGTTCACCTAGCTTCCTCAATTTCTAGTCGATGATCGACTAATCTCGCAGTCGAAAAAAATACCAGCATCAAAGAAGCTATAATTAACTAAAATCATCGCACCTCCTGAGAGCGGACTTCGTTCTTTGATTGGATATTTCTCAGAAGATAAAACAGTGTTATAATCATTTGTTTATTTCGAAGGAGTTTGTTTTTAGTGATCAAGCAACAACAGTGTATTGTTAGACAGTTATCCGCGTCTTTTAGTTCGTAAATGAAACTCATTGCATGTTTTTTTTATTAAACAGTTAATCGGCAGGAAGTTATTGTCAGCGATTCTGAAACTAAGCCACAACCTGTAAATTCAAATAAAGACCCATTTCTGGAATCTTCACACCTCCAAAGCGTTTTATGTGGTGCAGTTAATTTTCATTGGATCAGATATTAAAGTCGGGATCAAAAATTCAACACCTGACAGCTCCCAATTGTTCCAAACCATACCAAGACAAGGCAGTTTTTCTAACAATAGTGGCCCCACAACTCCTTACTCATCTCCTCGGTGTGCTTCTCTACAATTGCCTAAAACATTAATAGAGAATGAGGAGGTAGCAGAGGGAGAAGCAGCGAGGGGGGGGGGGGGGAGGGAGGGGGGATGGAGAAGGAGAAAAGAAGGTACTAGTGTCATATTATTCGCACCAATTGTACCAGAACTTAATCTTGTGTTTGCAACGTTACACTATTGAATTACTCAAAGCAAAGCATGTCGGTGTCGACAGAAAGAGTGAAGCTTTGATGAACGTGCTTCTTTTCCATGAGGTTCAATGTCCATGGAGAAGTCATTGTTGGTGAGGTGATATAATAAAAGCAGTGGCTTGGTGATTCAGAGGGTTAGACTGCTGATCGAGCTGTCTCATTCAAGCCCTGGTTGTGTCTCAACATTACTTAACTTGCTTCATGTCTTGTACACAAGATAAGTCTTATATTGGCAACTTAATAAGTAGCCGGCGAGTCAGCTCCTCACCAGCTTCGCAACATGAGCGGCTAAGCTCGCGAGACTCGAGCCGAAGACAAGTCTGGCACGTGCCACAACCCTTGCATTTCCCTCGAAAACCTCTGATACGCTCGGATCTCTCGCCGCCTCGAGACCCGAGAGCTTCGTTGCTAGTATTGCAGCACCAATGCAAGCCTTCTTGAAGACTACGACCAATCAATCAATCAATCAATCAATCATTTTATTTAGTGATGCAGGTTGTAAGGAAGGGGGCAGCCATAAGGCTGATGTGGACCTACAACGAACTAATAAAATGTGAAACTAAAATAATTCATAAAATCACCCTATGGTATTATAGTGGCAAGAGAAGAAAGAGAAAGAGATGAAAAGCACAGACGTTTTTGGAACGCGCTCGGCGATCAGAGGGAGACCACAACTGCTTCTGACGCGCTTTGACTATATGAGCCATAAACTTGAAAGCACTTTTCTGAACGTTCGAAACTAAACAGTTCTGAAAGATCTAAGGTACGTGATGGTAAAGGACTCTCAACTTCCGTCTGTGTTGAGACTCCCTGGCAGGTTGAAAGGGAGCACACTCCAAAGCTTAGGTATTGTTTATCATTTACTCACAAGAAACTGTTCATAAAAGCTTAGTTTCGTTGCCCCTTTAGGAGCAATGAATTTTTTTTTTACCATATAACCCATTTGGCTCCGCAAACACTTAATGAGGGGCGTACTTATTGTGCGGTCCCCATAGCGAGGGAAAAACACTTCGGTACAAGAGGGGCCAGAACAAGCTGCCAAGTCATGCGTATGGTCTCGCACGCTGACTAAATCGATTTGGTGCCAATCTTTTTGGTTTTAGCCCTGTCAATCAATCAGCCCACACTGAAGAAGATTAAATGTCCCCGTTATGTAAATGAACAAATTTTCTGGTTGGCCTTAGACTGCTTATGAATAGGCCACGCATGAAATATTTCTGTCTTTATATCTTATTTCATGGAGTGTTCTTCTTCTCTCTTATTATAATTCATTTAGACATTACATTGATGGAAAATTCCCGTTCATACTTCTCTACTTCTACAAATAACTTGGAAAATGATTAAAAAATATCAAATGACTGTGTATATCTAATAGAAATTGAGATCATTTGGACGCTCATGAGGGCTTTGCTGTGGTTGGGAGTAAATAGTTCTCTTCCCCATTTTGATGATGGTTAACATTACTATAGTTTGAATGACAAGTAATTCCCAAATAGCGCGGGTAGGAACGGAAGTTTTTACTCCCATCAACAAAAATTATGCTGGAAACGAGAATTAACACACTGACGCTCAAATTTGTCTGCAAACAGCTGTTTGAGAGCCAAGATAATCAACTGAGTTGATAGCTCGAATTGGCCACTCTAAAGTGATTCTGAAATTTGGAGCGTCAGCCCTTTATCTTACGCTCAAACCGTCAACTTCAGAATCAGGCTTTTTGCAGTGGCCATTTCACTTTATCACGTCAGTTTAAGAAACCACATTGTCTTGTAATACTCCCCACCGACGCAACACGCAACACAGCAGTTTCTCTGACAACTAACTCTCCTTATTGTTTGCGAGACAGCTTAGTAAACATAACAAGAGCCACAGATCGCCATTTTTGATCGATATACCGACACCACATGTCACACAAATGACGTGAACTCCCCATCGTATTTTCAATTACGGTTGTGCAAAGTTTTCTACCCCTGTTTTATGCAACACTCTGCACAATCAGGCGTCACTCAACGCTAAACTTTATTTATGATCATAACCTCAGGGGACGATGAAGCTCGCTTTAGAATTAATGATCTACTTTCTGATTCTTCTTGCATATGGTTCTCAAGTCGGTAAGTTGAGATTTTTATTTGCAGCACCTCCATGTTCTACACATTTTTGCTCCACTTTTAGCGTTTGAAAGAGCTACTTTCCAATTCAAGTCATTTCCTGCGCGACCTCTCGTTATCGTTTCGATAAAATGCAAATAGACAAAAAAGAGAAGAAGATACCTTGAAAGAAAAAAGTCGATGAGATTGGATTGCAAATGCCACACCAGGATAATTCAGTGTAGCTTTCCAAGACGAAAAAACTACTTCGTGTTTCAACAGATAAGACTACGGAAAATCGATTATTAAGTTTGAATAAACGGTAACCATATTTGTGACTATATGAAAGTCATATGTGTGAAATTGCGGTTTAAGAAGTGAATATGTGAGCGATTTTCGGAGCATTGAACACTACTTAAGCAGTAGTGAAAATAAGGCCTGAAAGAAATTCAGGCCTGTGCGGGATTTGAGCCCATGAACTCTGCAACACTGGTGCAGTGTTCCACCAACTGGGAACACTGGTGGTAATTATGGTGGTTCGCAATGAACCCGTGAATTGATGAGTCAATGTTTGTGAATATATGAAAGTCATATGCGTGAACTGCGGTTTAAGAAATGAATATGAAAGCGATCGTCGCAGTAATGAACACTACTTAAGCAATAGAGAAAATAAGGCCTGAAAAATACGAGCATACTTTCGCGCCAAATGGAGGCTACTGTTTTTATCATCTCTCAATTAGTTCTGCATCACGCGGGCCAAATATTAACGAACAGCTTACTGCTTACTGATTGTGTTGGATGTTCACTCACTTTAATTAAGACTTTTATCGTACCGGACGCACAATGTAAATTTTGAAAATTGGGGCGATATCACCAGGGGAATGATACCACCCATTTCGCCAACGCGGCTTATTCGGTCTTGTGATGCGTTTATACCAATCGCGCGAGAGCAAAAATATAGGATGGATTATAATGCAAAATAGTCTCATTCCAGTCTACTAACGGATGTGAGCAGACCCCAAGAATTTCAAATTTTGATGTTAATTATGAGTGAGTTGAATAAAGTATGAGTCCCACGTCAACAGCAAACGACAGAAGTAAACCCTGGATTCACTGCCCTGTCCAAAAATATTAAAATCAGCTCCGAAAAAAAAACAGAAACTGATCTAAGCGGAAAATTTTGTTTTGCAGTTCTTGCTCTTCGATGCTTTAAGTGTGAATCCGACAGGTCATGGATAGAGTGTGATCTCGATGAGAAAAAGACAGTGGAAGAATGTTCAGAGGAGCAAATCCGATGTTCTTCGATCATGTTGAGGGCCAATCCAAGAGAAAAATTAAAATACTCGAAAGGCTGTGTTAACCGTCTTCATAATCCGTGTCATCAGAAACGTGTAGACGATTGTAGGTCCACCTTTTGTGATAGTGAACTGTGTAACTTTGCTCTCACCCCAGAGGCCACCCTTATTGCTTCTGGCTTCCGCTGCTTCCGTTGTAACAGCACAAAATCTTGGGACGACTGCGTTAGCAAAGCTGAAGAAGTCTTCTGCAACACGGGCTACAGAAAGTGTTTCAAAATGAAGTTTAGGAGGGATAACGGCGTCATCGAATATTCAAAAGGCTGCACTGTCCCTCTGGATAACTCGTCCACTACTCGTCGTCTAGCCGATCGTCGTGATTTGTATTTGTGTGGTCAACATCTTTGCAACGGAGCGACCATTGTTTGCTCTCCTATGATGGTAATCTTTGGTCCCCTTCTCCTTGTCATGATGGTATTATTTTTTTATCTTAAAACTGTTTGTTAGAGAATTAAAATCGGTTTTAATCAGGATCCTCTTAAATTCCTCAATAGAAACATTAGACATTGTGGAACAACTTACCTGTAGACCTAAGACAAGCGTCTTCGCTGACTGAATTCAAATCTAAATTAAATCGCCACAGTTTAAAGTAAGATCCTATTAAGATCTTAATTTTAAGTAAATTTTAGACACGGCCTCCATGAAAAGCTGAATTATCTATTTCTTTTATTTGAATTGTTATTATCAAATTATTATTGTAGTTAGAGGGATAGGTTTCTAGTGTAGAATTAACTAAATCAACTGATGGAAAAACCCTGTATAAATCAAGTTAGTATATACTAAAACAGTGGATAGCGTTGAAGGCGCGCTCTGATTGGCTAGTCAAACTCCGAATATCCTTTGCTATTTACCTCCGAGCAACTCGGGAATAAATGGCGTGCCGGTTTGCATCCGTGACAAGCGAAGAAATCACTCAAATAACGACGAAGCAGTCCCTGGAAACACAGAAAGCGACTAAATTTGGTTTGGCCGTGTTTAAAGGTAATGGTAACCGGGAGTTTATCGATAAAAACCAATGAAAAAGGTTTTGTTTACAAATGCAAATTAATCTTGCGTAACCTCACTTGTTCACTTGAAAATCAAAGTTAAATGGTTTTTTATACAGAATGGTTTCAAATACAGAAAGAGTTTGCAACACCATTTGAAGAAATGTCGCCACCAGGAGCTAAACAAATCTCTTCAGAAATTTTATCTGTCAGCGAAAAAACGAGACGGCAGGTTTTACAACAAAAAATCACTTACCTCGATCCGAGCCGCGTTGGATCGTTACGCGCGGGAAAATGTTGGAATCGTTGCTGGAATGTATGAATTAAAATCAATTCTTGGTGGCGTATATTATCTCACTGTTTTAGTATATACTAAAACAACTATTCACCTCAGTGTCGGTGGTTAGCGGTGAATATTTACCTCGCCACTTCGCGGCTCGGTAAATATCCGCCACTAACCACCTCCACTTCTGTGAATAGTTGTTAATTATCCTATCCCATCCTACCCTACATCTAGCTTTTATAGTCTCGTTTACTCAACTGGAGGGGGAGGATCTAATTCATAAGTGGATAGTTCCCCCACAAAATTAGACCCGTCTCATATTGATAGTTATGAAGGCTTTGATAATTTTCAATGTTAAGTTCTGAAACTGAGCTGCAACCTGTATTGAGCTGGAAAATAAAAAAAAATAAAGGCACCTCTCTGGAATCTTCGCCAACGCGCTTTACAATAAAGTCAATTTCTCATTAGCGCCTAGATATTCACATCTGTTTTCACACTCAACTACTGACAGCTCCTGATTTGAAATTTGATCCTTACGATGGTATGGCATGGCGCTTTTCTTAACAGCAGTTGCCCCACAACCCTTAGCCCATCTTCTCAATGTGATACTGACATTGGACTGAGAAGGGAAGGGTGGGGGGGGGGGGGGAGACTACCATGATTTCGAATATTCGACAAAGAATGAGCACACGCGAAATTGTGTTGAGTTGACAGGGAACACGCAACGGCCGTCTACACGATACCGAAACGTGAAGATTTTCTGTTGATGGAAAAATCGAAATTAGCAACTACTCGCAGGTGTTGTACAAGGAATAATCAGACCAACCTCGTTCCCAGGGTCTCTCATCTTACCGCCCCGTCTTCTCTCACCCTAGGGGGAGGGAAGATAAGAAACCCTGGGAACGAGGTTGTAATCAGACAGCATATTGAGAGCAGCTGTTCCCAACTAGTGCTTGTACCCTTCCTAAAACACAATATACAAAGTATCTCAGTTTGGCCTCTATTACTTCTAAAACTTTGTGGCTCATGTTTTGAAGAATTCGCTGAAAACTTGAATTCAAACATCGCACACGTTGTCAGCTTTTCCTACTTACGACCAACTTATCACCAGTAGGGCGAGATAAAAGACCTCAACACTATGTCTTGTAGCTTAAATACGCGTGGGGGAATTACGCGCGCGAAATAAAGCGTGGCTTATTCCTAGAGCCTACCTTCGCTGACAGGAAAGCGCGACTTAACTACTTTAGTTTTTGAGTCTACGCTACATCTGGATGACACAGATTGAGCCCTGAACTGGACTACAAAAACAGAATTTTTGATAGGGTAACTACTAACAAACAGACAAAGAAAACTTTCACTTTAAGTATAATAATTCTCGTTGGTTTTATTTCGACCAAAAATTGTACAGCGAAGTCAAACTCCAAACAAAAAGCTGTCTTGAACTTTATCAAATTTACAATAATATGCGTACGCATAAAATTCGCTCTGCATGCTATTTCTAACACTATCATAATAATTAAGTGCATCAACAGTGTTTGACATTTAGTTTGTCAATGACAGTTCAGCAATTGAAGTCAGCTCTTATACACAAAAATCAAAGCTGTAGTACCGTAACGCAGTAAACCAAACCCTAGGCACAACCACTCGGCTGGATACCCTTTTCTTCCATCCCCTCGTGCATTATCTAGCATTCACAGGAAGAAATCAATAAAGTCAAGCGACCGTCTTTCATCAGTCTTCAGCTGACTCGACACCTTCCTCTGTATCACCCCTGTATCCAAGTTCAGCCTCTGAAGTTACACCGCTGCCAAGATCTGCCATCTGTTCCTTCAAACCCTTCAGAGTATTTGACCGACCTTGATGTTCTCCTGTGTACGTAACTGGCTCTGGTGTAGCAAGTCCTCGGCCCCCTGAACCTTCTTCCTCCACTTCGGTGTCAGAGTTTACAGGAGTGATCGTTTCATCTGCGGCGCTGTCGAAAAGAACAGAGTCTGTATCCAGCGACGTAGAGCTACCTCCAGGAGCTGCTGTCATGTACGCTGCAGTATCAGTATCGGAGGTGATCTCCTCCCTTGCACTCATAAAGGACTCTGTATCACTGTCTGGCTCGGGACTGCCGTCTTGGTCGGCTTTTTCACCAAACTCGTCTTCTTCATCTATGACGGAGTTTTTGGAGATTTCCATGAGCGAACCCGAAGGAGACATATCACCAATAGCTTCACGAGGCTCATTTTCAGCAGAACTGAACGACTTCTTGATTGAATATTGTTTATTTCCAGGCACCCCTTTGAATGATTCAAAATTGATTTCATAAGTTACTTTCGGCTTTGCTTGTGACGATGAAGAATGCGCAGTCGATTTCTGTTCAAGGCGCGAGGCGGAAACCTCGGTCGCGCTTTCGCGACCGTTGCTTTGCGTGACAGTTCGGTGTACTTCAGACGCGACTACGTGACGAGTCACTGCTGTACTTTCATTAGAAGCTTTAAACACACGACTTTCCCAGGCGGCTGACGGTGATTGACTTTGAAGTTGCGTGACACTTGGTGTCACGGACACAATGACGTCATCAGTATCACGTTCAGGCAGTGTCACGGTACTTACATAGGACTGTTTAGAAGACATAATCTGTCGGTGAACAGTACTCGTTACAGTCTTCACGGATGTCTCAGTTTTTTCGGACACATGACGGCTGCCACTGAATGTCGCTGCCAGTGTCCTTCTCGATGAAGGTGTGATATTCAAACTGCTGCGGTATCCCCCTGCCTTTTCTGGGCTGGTGACAGACTCGATGTGACCGGTAGTCTCAGAAACCTCAGGCTGTGACTGCACGCCATCAGTCAAAACAGCTCTGATGTCTTGATCCTGTACAACACCCAGAGCTGCTTGCCTTTCATTGGGCATGCCAGGCACCGAATTAGCGGGTGGCGGGATGTAATCTTGAGAAATGGTCTTGACTACGGCAGCTTTCACTGGCGAATCCCTTTCAGCAGTCACCGGTCCATGCATCTCCACACCACTGTCAGTGACGTCCGCAGGGTAAGGTCCATCCCGCAAGTCGCTGCCAGAAGGTTTAGACTGCAAACCAGTGCTGCTGTGTAACGGTATGGTTTCAGTGAGATCTTGGAGTGCTTCTTCGTTGATATCTCCATTAGTTTCGGCAGGTGGAACACTTTCTTTTCGTTCAATATTGCTTTGCATAACTCCCTGAGGTGCTCCACCAAGGACTCCATTATGAGCCGCTGGTGCGATTTCTTCTGCCGTCTCCTGTAATTCACTTTTACCGGTCTTTTCATCTGATGGAGATCCTAAGAATTATAGAAACAGAACTCGTCAGTACCCACCGAAATCGCCGGTAACCATACCTCTAGCGATCATACTGGTTTGTCTCACTTCCAGGTCGCCCTTCTATCGGTCGAGAGAACTTGTGCCTCTCCCTGCACAACTAAATCTCTTCGCGACTTAGTCACAATCACGGTCTTTGCTTTGTTTGTCTTTACTTTTAGTTTCAATTGGTTCTCTGGATATTATACTTGATTCTACTAGGTCAAAGTGATTACTTTGGTCTCATGAAGCTCTTCAGAAAAAACACCAAGGAAACAGTTAGCTGCTGATGATTTTTTTCAAAACACCAAGGAAACAGTTGGCTGCTGATGATTTTTTTCAAAATGAATGACGACAGAAAAAGCGCCTAACTTTTACCCGTTTCATGTTCATCGGCTGCAGACGAGACATCAACCTCGTGAACCGCAAACTGCTTCTTAATCATTTCCTCGTTGATGTTCACATCCTGAGGAATAACATGCGAAGATCTTTGAATTTCAGTCCGAAAATGGTTATGGTTAGGATTGTACTTTTTCTTTTTTATCATTTAGACAATTATGGGAATTCTTTATTCTTTTCATTTAATTTTTCTTTATCATGTGGTGTTTCCAATTAAAGCTAGTCTTTCACTAGAATGAATCTTGACACATTCAGCTGTAACTAAATGCTACTTACAAACTTTAGCCATGATCAGCTAATTTTTTGCAAGCCTGATATGTTTGGCTGCTACCTGGGATTTTTTAAGAAGAGGGAGACTGGGGAGAGGAGAGAATTCTACCAAGGGGTTAATGATAGGTATAAGAGAGGAAGAGGAGAGGGGGTCAAATGTCTTTACTCACCCTCCCCTCTCTCTCTACATGCCTTAACTTTAACTCAAACCAGGTAGGTTAGTGAGTGATTGAAAGCCTGTAACCCTAACAAGCTCTCTCTTCATTGCTAACCAAGATAAATGCAATTAATAATTACTCACAGTTGGTCCTGCAGTGTCAATCAATTCAAGACAAGGTATGTCTCCACTGTATTTGACCACTCTTGCCATTAGAGACACCCACTGTGCGCAGTGGCTTAGATGGTCAAAGTCATCAGTGGATTCTTGACTCCACTCGCCATCTAATCAACATCAAGATTGATTTTGAAGCAATGAGCATGGTATATTATGTACATTTATGCCAATACAATGAGTCTTTTCTTTTTTTTCTACGATAAAATACTTATTTCTTTTATTAAAGTGAGTTAACAGCATGACAATGACCTGTTGCAGGCTCAGTGTCAGTAGATAAGCCAAAGAAGCAGATGAGGCACAAACAACAAGTTCTGTTGTTAAAGGAAGTTTCCCATATTTTTCTTTGCATGATCCCCTCTATTTTTTTTTTTTTTTGCACTTCTTTTTTTTTTTCTCATTTCTACGTACTGAGAGTCTAACAAAGGCTATTAGAATTATTGTAGGGAACTATAATGATAGTAAACTGTAATCAGAAAAGCAAGACATTTATTGTATGATAGTTGTACAGAAATTATGCACCTTTGTCATAAACTTTCAACTGGCAACCCCAAAACAATAATTCCTCTTTAAAGTGCCACTATGATCAAAATTTCGCATTGCCTTTTCTTTTCACTTCTGGAAACTAGAAGTAAGAAACACTTACCATGCCAAGTTTAATCGCAAAATCCTCACGGGAAGTATGATTATTTCAACCTTGTTTTTCGTTTTTGGTCGCCCGCCATTACTCAATTCAAAAATGGCCGCGTGTGGCAAAAAGAGTTGGCACTAGTTGGAGCCTTTCGGAAGTGACGTCATATGCGCAGCTCGACCTAAAAAAACGTGGCTAAATTTGCATGCCATTTGGAAGAAGAATTCAAGGAAGAATACATCTTATAAAACGCCTAGAATTTCCACTGTCGAATCTCTCACAACACACGAAGCACGATGCAAAGGTGTGCATATGACGTCACAGGCCAGCTCATGCATAAAACCGCTTCTCAATTCAGTCACTGGCTCTTGGTTGCGAGCTGAGTAATGGCGGACGGGTTTTTCGTGAATTTCGGCCAGCTATATCAAGGCGTATTTCGCTTCCATCGACCTAAAAACTATCACATAGTACAATTCTAACCATATTAACTTGATTGGCGCTAAAAAATGTGAAAACCAGAGACAAAAATTTTCGTCGTAGTGGCACTTTAATGGGCAACAACAAAAGGCAACGCTTGTTGAAAAATTTGCACAAGAAGCACTGTTTTGATGTCTTTTTCATGCACAGCAGACCATTCGTGGGAAATGAAATCTAATGTAAACCCGTGATCTCACTATCCACTCCTTTTTCATTTAGAAACCAAAATATATAAAGGGAGGTGGAAAAAGTTCGTAATTTTAGTTTAAACATATAATTTTACTCTAAAAATCACTTCTGATACTTCATTTAAATAATAATTTCAATACTGTAGTGATAATGATAAACATATCTCTGAATTTGAATGCCTTTCTTGTTTGTTTGTTTGTTTGGTTGTGTCTAAGCATCTGGAAACCTATACGAGATAAATGTACATGTACTTGTGTGTGTAGGTAGGCTACAAGCAGTTCCTCCTTTTTGGCAAAGTCCACTGTGCAATTTCAAAAACTCAGTGAAGAAAAAATTGATGTTAATGTGCCACAGGAGTGAGTGAAGCAATCTCCTGCAGCACATAATTTTATATGTCAATCCAAGAGCTTCCCACAACACATAACATCAATTTCTTTTACCGTTTTTTTTTTTACTAGCGTGACAGAATTGGCAGAAAAGGAGGGACTACTGTTAGTCTAGTGTGTAGGTGTACATTGTACCTTTAGGTGTTACACCTGCCAAAAAGCATTCAATCGCTTGGAATGGTAGTTGCTTGTGTTCTGGTCTGTAGAAGAAAAGAAAAACTCATTAAATAAAATCAGTGATAATGAGGAAGAGCAACAGTGGGTTCATACTACAGTATGTAAAACAATATTGTGAAGAATGGAGCAAAATACATCAATTTACCATTGAATTCAATAAGACGCAATGTTGCTGCAAATCAAGACAAGTAGTTGAATTATAGTTAAATGTTGATACATGTACTTAACAAGTCTTTCAGAATTTCACATACTCATTGTTCCATTTTTTCATAGCCTGACATGAAGCTCTAGTTTGGTATTTCAACAAAGAGACCATCGATAACTAATTGTCTTTCAGAGTATCTAAAAGAAATATGTAATTGAATTGGTTTTGTTTTAAAACAGCTTGAGGGAAAATTCCAGCTACTTTTCCAACTATTCATACACAAAACTACATCAAAATTGAGTTATTCATTGTTCAGGAAGTTCTCTACATTAATATTTGTACTTAAAACACTCATTTGCCCCTTGGAGTTAATTCAATTGTTTCAATGGGTCAATGTTCTTACTTGAATTCGGTTTTACAGGACTTGCCTGGACACTGCACTACAGCCTCAAGGCTTCACTTACTTTATAACTGGGTAACTTGGTTTTATCAACTAAGTTGATAACGTTAATTGGCCATCCCAAAGGGTTCAAAAGCTAATGCTTTGAGTGTTAGCCCATTGCTCTAACAAAGGGCTAATGCTTCAAACACCAGCTTTGAAACTCTTTATTATGTGCATGTTTCATTTTTTACTCAGTTGATAAAACCAGATATCTTATTATATTCCCCCACTGATGCAGCATCACAGTTTTTTTAGAAACATAACCCTTTATTCACATACTTTAGTTCTCTTAATTTGTCTATGGAGATCTTTCCTGAGTCTCCATAATCCACATAGTATAAATCCACTAGACCTTCCTTGCCGATTTCTGTAATACGTGCCCTGTACCAAGAAGAATCATATTCAAAGGGTGCACAGCAAATTTCTCCAACTCTAAAAGAATTTAGAATGGCTTGTGATTCAGAGGAGGAGTATAGTAGAGTCAAGTTCTTTGTGAGCTGATCCAGATCAGGTGAGTCTTTGGTAAGAAGCTGTACCCAAAAATGTCCTGGATTTTCAACAGCTGATACAAATACTTCGAAGAAGTCATTTTTTGCCGGAAATTGTACCACCCCTGTTGTTGGTGAAGCTGAAAGAGAAAAGAAATCTCAAATTTTAATTTTAAGTGATGTTCCAGCATCCCCAAATTTTTAACTATATTGACCTTAAGTTAAACTTGCCATATACCATTAAATAAATTTCATGTATGTCAATTGTGGTTTGAGGTAGTACCATTACAAAAAATAATTATAGTTATTATTCAACTGTGCTTTGTAGAGTACAAATAACACCTGAGAACAGTATAAATATCTCATGGTATCTTGCAGAGCACAAAGACAAAAAGGATTGAAGTTATGAAAAAAATGGTGGACAATTTAAATAATTTTTCTTATGATGAAGAGTCGGAATGGTTGGCGATTCTTGAACCTAGTTTATTAGACAAATCGAACTAAGAAAAGCAGTTAGACAACAATGAAATTTCAACATTATTTTATTGAAGAAAATAGAAACAGCAACACAACAACATGCCAATTCTGTTCCACCGTGCATACTTCTGTGGCGCACTACGTGTAAATAAATATCCACAAAATTTGACCCGCACTGAAATAACTATTTGACATGTTGGATAATAAATAACTTGTTAGACATTTTGGTGTGTTGTATTACTGAGTATTTTTACTCATTATTTGTATTTTGACTCGCCCTACAAGCTTGTCAAAATACAGCACAACTCGTAAAAATATTCATACATAATTATATCTAAAAAGATATAATTATGTATTTTTACTCTTTGTTTGTATTTTGACTCATTCTAGCCGCTTGTCAAAATACGGCACACCTAGTTAAAATACTCAGCGATACTATACAACAAAACTTTAATACGATACATTTATTTTACAAACTTATAATCATATGCTACAAGCTTCCTAGGATGTCTCTTGTAATTATTGTAAATTCTTTGGAAAGTTAAAGACTGCATAACTTAGTTACCATACAGCAGTAAGCAGTATTTCAAACTAGTGTATATGCAATTTGATAAAAAACAAATGCATGAAAAGGAAAGTTTTTGACTGTCAAGTTAATGGCTTAGGCCTAGTTTATATGTCGCGCCACAGTCAAATTTAAGTCCGATGAATTTAATTCCATTAAATTCGTTGTTCCATCTACATAAATTGTGACACGGTTTTATGCGTCAAAATCAATACGGTCAAATTTAAATGTGTTCCCAAATCAATATTTTATCCGTCTTACCAAGACGGATAAAACGTCTTGGACGAATATAATTTACCAGACGAATTTAATTCGTTTTAGATGTCGCGCTATTGTCGAATTTAATTGCTTGAGGAACCTTGAATTAAATTCGTCTGAATTAAATTCGACTGTAGCACGACGTATTAACTACGCCTTAACCTATTGATGTCCAGTGTGCCCGTAAGCGCCCATGTGGAACCACACCCTTTCTACACCTTGTGACATCATTACTTTTAACCCTGGAGCAGGACTTTGAGCGCGTACTTAAACAGGTTGAAAATATCTTACAAACAATACCAGAATGAGCGCAATTGAGTGAAGGACAATGGAGAAATAGCCAAAAAACCATGTAACTTTGACCTGAAAATCTACACAAAAATCTTGTTGCATTACCCACCTACCTTTCTGAGCATGTGGTTTGAAAATAATGAGTAGTTTCCTAAAAAAATCTCTACACCAAAAATAATGAAGCCTACTAAATTTCAAGCAAGTGAGGAGAAAATTCAGGCAAGGAAAGGGAAAAAAAGGGCAGGAGAAAGAGAGAAAAGTAAAAGTCGTAAGTGGGGCATTACTTTTCAACCCAAAAAGTATCTCAAAATTTTGCTTTCTGCACCTGCCTGAGATTTTCAGGCCACCATTTTGCATTTGGATTGAAAGGCTGTCAAGTGTACAAGCTGTGAATGGGTTTATGGTAAGTTTGAGCTTTTAAAACCACAATAGTGACCCGAAATCTGCTCGACTAGCTTCTAAACACAGTTTTTCACGACAGCTGCAGCTATTAATGGGTTAAAGGTGAAAAGGCTGTCCACGAGTGTGAGGGGAAAGGGAATGCATGGAGGATGTAGCTATATGGAAGAAAAAGGGATTGATGAATTGATCAACTCAATACAGGAAAGAAAACCAGGAAAGAGATCAAGAAACAGATGTACACAAAGTTACCATTAACTCTCAGCTAAGGCTAAGCACAAGCTTAGAAAGGTGAAAATTGCAGTACTATACAATTTAGATAATTATACATCTAGCTAGAGCATAATTATTCAAAAATTCTTCTATTCATTCACCTAAGCAAAAAATGAAACAACAATAATCTAAGTGACATACCAACTGCACTTTCAAGTTTTCTTGGTGCATGTCTGTTTCTTGGCACTTCAGCATCTCTCCTGCAAGCCCGTATTTCATTATCTTCTGCCATCTTCTCATTGAGTAGACCCTTGGCACTAGCAATTTGATCAGAAGTTCCAGTGATGGTGCATTTACGTAAAGGGTTGGAAATGTCATCACTAGTAGGATCAATCCTTATTTTAGCACCTACCAAGTGATTAAAAATGAAAAAAAAAATGATAAAAAGATGGCACTGTACAAAAATATCAATTAATCCATTGCAGTGACCATTTCTTTTAAAATGTTCAGTTCCACTCAGCGCAATGGACATTAGAAAACCTTTAAAAGTGACAAAATTACGATAAATTATAAATGTTGAGTAAAACCATTAGTGGTCGCAATATCTGGGGTGAAAGTTCGCTTAACTTTTTCCACATTAATTAATGTAAAACTTGCGTAATAAAATTTTTAAGTTTAAAAAAATTGGTGTCATCCCGCAAGAGTTATGACATCCAGAAACTTTAATTTATCAGTAAGTTATTGCCAGTTCGCTGAAAAACTGTGGTTGAATCATCTTTGCTTTTTACTCGATCTTTCTTCCTCGCCGCCAAACCACACTGGGTTCCCTTGATGAATATTAATGTTGGCTTACGTTAACTCTTGACAGTGTGAACATTTGTCGACAATAAACAAATGAAAATTTACCTGAAACAGCTGACATATGACGTATTGTCTGCCCTCCTTTACCAATAATTCTTCCGCAAGCACGCTGGGGCACGAAAACGTCTTCTGTTCTTATCACTGGTTGCTCTGCAATAACTTTCTTTATTACAATTTCTGCTCTTTTGACTTTTTCACGTTCCCCTTGAATAAGTAGCGTTCTCTCAGAACTTTGGCCTTCTTCATCTTCATCTATCAAATTCATGCGAACCCCAGTATCCTTTTGTATCTTTTTAATATTAGCTCCAGACTTTCCTATTATAACGCCAACCACTGCTCGAGGGATTTTGACCTCGAGAGTTCTTTGGTTAGCGGACGCGACAACATCGCTTTCTTCAACGTGAACATAATCCTTGTCTTCTTCTCTAAATTGGGAATTCTGCCGTCTCCTGTACCAAAGATACAGCAATAATGCCACTACTGGAACCCCAATTGCAATAGCTGCTCTCTGTTCGACGGAAAGGGTAGGCATTTTCCAAAAATTTCGCGAAAAATAATGCAAACTGAAAGTAGACCAAGCTGTGGCACCTGGCAGGTAAATGGACCCAAGCTGTCTGGAAACTAGCAAGTCCCCTTTAGGCTATTGCACAGCAGGTCCTTCTGCTTCTGGGACCTAACCTTTTAGGTCCCCATGTGAGAGGGATTGAGATAGTGATCACAATTGAGTTCTAGAGTAGAAATGGTTCATTCAGCTGGATACGTGACCAACAGCAATCTAAGTCGGGGCGGGGGTTCATTGGAATCGACATCCAACGATGGTTCTCACGCGGCAAGGAAGACCAGGTAGTAACTCGGTTTTACCAGTTCTGCCTCTGTTTCTTCGAGCTGCAGTTGTAAAAGGAACGAGGAGGGGAGGAAAAGAGTTGGGTATTCCTACAGGTATGATATAACGTAAATGGTACTATATTATTCTAATGTTTATCGATAACCGATTACATGCGGGGCCGACGTTCAATGTACGATTATGTAAGTGTAGATGGAAGCTTGTAAAGACGCTAGCTATCTTCAATGTCTAGCGCTAGAAAATACACAGAAAGTTACCACAGATGATATCGAGAAATTATTGTTTTTCGGCGATATGATCACAGCTCAGAGAATGCGCAGATAGCCTTAGTGGTATCGTCTGACTTCTGTTGACATGAGACAACCCGGAACAGAAATAGATAAACATTCATCTTCCTTTAAACTGAAAAAATTGGATAACCGAACCTGTTCATTTATCAAAAATGGTACAAAAGATCACTTAGTAGAACTCTTTCACAATTTTAGAGATTTAATGGAGGCTTAACCCAAGTCGAGTTGTTTTCAGTTATCCTTACGTTTATTGCGCAAGAGTTTTTTTGGTCTGCGGTTTCACACACGTGAGGAGAAAAACCAGAATCCGATCGAAAAAATCCGCCATCACCACTTCAAAATGCATTCAGATGTCATTACAAACTTAAGGCCATACTTTTGCCGAGGAGAAGTCGTCAAAGGATTTGGTAGAGGAAGCAAAGAATTAGGAATTCCGACCGGTTAGTGTCATGTAAAGAAGTTGGATCCAAGGGGATCCAAGTGTTAGTTTTTCACGCAACTTAAAAATAAGTTTACATCGACGTATTAATTCAGTTCGGATTCACTTATTGTCATTTATGTACAATCGTATTTGACATTTACCGAAAGCCTCGAGAGTAATCTAGCGCTAAAATTCGTTTTTGTCGCAATTTTTCGCGATTTTAAATCGACCGTTGGATACATTATGATTTGTGTGTGGTCATCGTGCTGTGCTATTTGAAGCGCAACTCACGCAGATTTTGCTGCGTCATGTCAGTTTATTTACATTCTTTCTTCTGACCGATAACCTGGACTGAGATTCTCCGATTACAGCATTGGACAAGTCCACTGAAAAATTCAATTCGCATACTAAATAATATTTAATGTTGGATTACGTAGGCGTGTCACTCTTTTTTTGGTGGTCTAGGTGATTCACTAGCAAGTAATATTAGCGATATTTGATAATTTCCATTTTGCTTAAAAAAAAAGGAGGATGTTAATATAAGATCGTGGCTTTTTGCGCAAAACACGACACACAAGTGCTAGTGCCATATTGTGAAAATTCTCACCTACATCAAGGGCTTTGATACATCAACATTTACATTACTTAAATGCTTGGTTTAAAAGCAACTGTAAAACAAAGATCTCAGTTGAAAATGAGAAATAACACTAAACAGCTTTATCTTATCACCCTTTTTCTGCTTGAAGCCATTAGGAGTATTCTTCCTTTATTTTATCTGTACAATTAAGGATTGTACAGGCTTTCATCAAGGGCTGGGCACTGGGTAAATTAACTGGTGTGAGGATGGTTTTGTTCATCTGGTTTGACGAGCTGGAGGAAAGTTTATCATATACACCAAATTGAAATATGGCGTCCAATTTGAATTGTCATTGTTCTGGACTTACTAGCCTCTCACACATGTGATAATCCTTTGGTGTTTCCACATGAAAACGAGGCTAGGGAGTCCAAAACAATGGTAATTCAAATTGGATGCCATATATTGATTCTGTGAATAAAGAAGTCATTTCATTAAGTAATTTGCCTGCCTATGAAAACTAGTTGCCCTCCTGCTGAAAACGTTAATGAAACCCTGATTGAAACTGGTCATCCATGAGAAACCAATGCTCTTTCTTTGAAAGTATGAATTTTTTGATGATTTGCTTATATTCAAGCTCATCCAGGAATATCGAAAGTGGTATTAATGTATGTACACACGGTAGGCGTGTGTATATTGAAATCGGAGAATCTCAAAGTCATAGACTGTTGGACCCAAGATACCCCTGCACACAAGATGATGTAGCAATCTAAATAAATAATTTTACACTTTTCTTTTCTTTGTTTGTAGCAAACTTCCCTACAAGTGTAGTGGATAATTTACCAGAGACAATTAGTACTGGAATATACTATGGCTGGGCAAGTGTGGATAGAGGACCTGTGTACAAGATGGTCATGAGTATAGGCTGGAATCCATTTTACAACAACACCAAAAAGTCAATGGTAAGAACTCCTTTTATATGTCTGCAATACCTGCAATGATTATGAAAATTCATTGGAGGGAGATTTTTAGCAAAAAGAGAAAAGAATTCGTTGAGATTGATTATGAATAGCTGTTTGAAGGAGTTTGAAATGTCCCTCTGTAAAATATATTTTTGCTATTTACATTAACAAACCTTATCTGCCTGATATCCTCTCTATATCAGCTTATCTTTATTTTCCATGGAAAGTTATATTAAGTAAATGTTTTTAATATATAATCAAAGATATAGTGTATTTTTAAAAATCGAGTTTCCAGATGGGATTTGAACCCACGACCCGCCGTGATCTTGTCGGATGCTCTAACCACTGAGCTACAGGAGTCTCCTGTAGCTCAGTGGTTAGAGCATCCGACTAGATCACGGAGGGTCGTGGGTTCAAATCCCATCTGGAAACTCGATTTTTAAAAATTGTTTATTTTCATCTTTATAGTGTATTTTGGTTTTTTTTTGTTTTTGTTTTTTTTTTCGGTTTCAGGAGACTCACATAATTCATACTTTTGAGGATGATTTCTATGGATCAGAGCTAAGTGTGGTTATCCTAGGATTTATTCGACCTGAAAGAAACTATCCTTCACTAGGTTGGTATTAACCACCTCTTTTATTTCTCATTTCTTATGCCATATGCTTATGTATTTTGGGGAATCAGAAATCAATTTTCAAGCAGAAAGACAATGTCAAGAAAGAAAAATGTAAAATTTAATAAGGAGATACTGTTTGAGCTAAAACCAAATTCTGAGAGTGACATGTAGTGATATGAGAAATATTGTATTTATCTAACAATTTACCTCATGGAAAATTGATATGTACATTTAGATCATGAAATTGAAGGGTAAATGTGATATTTTTATAATGAAATAAAAAAATTAGCATAGCTTAACCATGAGCTACACATTTTTGATGGCAAGCATGTTGTTATGACACTCTTTCTTTTCAAGGGGTATGCTGTGATTGTTTGAGTTCTTTATTTCATGAAACATCTGGGTGGCAAAACTCGACACCTGTGTTGATGTTTGCAGCACCTTGTTTGCTGGGCTGTTTTATTTCCCCCCCCCCACATATTGAATTCTACAAACAGTTTTATAACATAGCTTGTAAATTCATGCAATCAAATTCAATAGCTTGAGCGTGCTTCAATTTTCTTTAAAAAATGGGAAAAACTTCTGCAAAAAAGTTAAACTAGACATGGCAACAAGCAAACAAGTTGATGAAGATTTACCTACTTTTTCTTTGGGAATGGATTTTTTAACTCCCAAGAAAGAATGCAGGGAAAGGGAAAACAAAACAATCAACAGTTTCATCTTGTTTTGGAACTCCAACTTCATTTCCACGCATGAATTCACGTGTCACTTTTTGACCAATCTGAGACAAGATCATTGAAGCATGGCAAAATACTTTTCCGAAACAAAATAAACAATGCATTGAGAGGGAATTTCTGCCCTTTATACATAAACTAAAACGTTGAAAATGTTATAAAACAATTGGTTCATACATCAGCTGTGCGTTCATCAAGACATGAAGTCCTTGGGAAGTTTGGAAGAGCACTCAAGAAGCTAGAGTTGCTTGAGGTGTAGCTGAGAGCAACTCTTACGCATCTTTCGTGCTCTCCAAACTTCTCGATGAACGCACGCAGACGTATGAACCAATTGTTAATTAGTAGCGGTGCTGTATAAAAACATTAGAAAATGTTATTTTAACTTTGTATTTTGATTCAATTGAAGTTTTTCATCATACTTGTTAATGTTTCTATCTGTGCAGGTAAAAAGCACTATTCACTTGGGCAGCACATACTAAATGTTTATAATAACGTATATTTTTTTATTTGAGTTTGAATGAAATTTTGCAGTAAATGTTGAAGAATTTAATAGAGCAAATGATGGTTCATTTTGAAAAGAAGCTAATGATGATCAGTAAATGTACTAGGTGTCAGAGAAGAGGAGTAAAGATCCCAGAGTTAAAAGGTGGACATTAAAGTTCAGTTAATGCCTAGATTCAGGCTGCATTCCATGACAAGAGTTAACCACACTCAATCAACTTCTGTGATACAAGAACTAATGGCTGTACTTCTGTTTCAGAATCTCTGATAGAAGCCATTCATGCAGACATAAAGGAGGCTGAACAAGTTCTTGAAAAGACTGAAAACAAAGAGTTTGCATCACATAGCTTTTTCATCAAAACAGATGATTGTACATAGCTCATAAACTTAATATACTGAGTGTTAGGCAATATATCCAAGTGGTGCAGCTAGCCTGCATGGCTCCTATACATAGTAGAGGGGATGCGGTAGTTTACATAAGGGTTAAATGTAGTTGCTAGGATCTGTGGTAGGGGAGTCCATAAGGTCCTAATGATCACATGATTTTCCCCCTGGGTATTGGATTCCCCCCCCTTCCCATCCCCTGCATTTTAGCCCCCACTCCCTATGATGTATATGGGCCATGTAGCCTATTTTTGTACAGTTATGCAATACATTTTTAATTAAGCCTTGAATAGTAACCCCTAAATATAAAACATAAACATGAGGATGTTTTGGGTTGCATTGATGCGAACAGAACTGAAACTTGTCACATACAAATTCTATTTACAGTTAATCAGGTTCAGGGCTTGACACTAATGGTAGCCCACTAGCCACAGACTAGTAGAAATTCAGTTTCAGCCAGTGGTTTTTCGATTTCCACTTGCCAGTTTGGCTAGTAAACAAACCGAAATTGTCATAAGATCTAAGACGTCACTAGCAAATTGGCTAGTAGGTTGAAAAGTTGGTGTCGAGCCCTGAGGTTGACCCCCATGTTAAAGAGTCACAGAAAATAGATTTAAATGTAGTCGAATTGTTAGACTGGTATTCAAAACTTGAGCCATCTGCAAAATATAATCAAAGTATTTCATTTGAGCTCAGAAAAGTTGTATAATAATCTTGACCTGTACCGAGTAGCATTTACCATTGTTACCTTGGTGCAAAATATGTATAAGGTAAAATATTATGTGTTTAACTATGCGACCAGTGCAATCCAGTTAAAACCGAAATGACTAACTGTGAATTTTCTCCCCCTTAAAAGTTTTTAAGGGTTTTTACTATGATCAAACTTCTCTTTGGTTTGGCTAAACCAGAGTGTTTAACCTACTATTACCGAGACTTTGGAAAAACCTTTAATTAGTTTAATTAAGTTAATTTTCTCATCAATTAAGGATCTATTTTGTTCAACTTCAAAAAACTAGAAGTTTCAAACTTTACCCTGCTGATGGTTTATGTTCACAAGGAAATACAAAATTGGGGAATTCCTTTTTGTGAAATGAATGAATGAATTAAAAAAAAACAAACCCTTTTTGAATATATAAAGGCTGATAGTTTCGAAAGAAACTGTTTGGGGCTGCGTCGGTGGGAGTAACGAAATAATTTGGATATATCAACAAAGTTGAAATGGTAAATTGGCCACCGTAATGATTACAAAAGCTGACGTTTCGAGCGTTAGCCCTTCGTCGGAGCGAATAGAGGAATTGTGGGTTGTGTGTGCTTTTAAAGGCAGAAAATGGAGCTACGTTATTGGTGGGTGCATGGCAACGAGAAAAAACATGAATAAATTTTTGAATATGCCACGTTTGCTTGTGAGTGAAGTCGACTTTTTCAACAAACTTGGAGCTGTCTTATTAGAACAGGACACCTGTGTCTTCCATTGTGCCCGTCAAAATCACTCTTTTTAGCAGAAGGCGCTCCAACCTCCTTCCCAAGGTCCCGTAGGGAGGGGGGGGAGAGAGAGGACCCTGGTAACGCCTGCCAGTTAGCTCAATGGATAGAACGCTGGACTGCTGTGCGGGGGTCGAGGGTTCGAGCCCCAGCCGGACCAACACTCAAGGTCTTTAAACAAGTGAGAAGAATATGCTACCTTTCTATATCAAGAAATGGTTAGATACTGTAGTCTTCTCGGAAAGGGACGAATAAATGGAGGTCCCGTCTCCTGCAGGGTTAGGGGTAGGAGACGTTAATTTCTCACGCACGAGATTACTGTGTGATGGATGTCCTCCCCTGGGGTGGTTGCTGGCTGGGAATTGGCCCTGAAAAGCCCCCATGGGGAGTGGTCAACATAGGTATGTATGTATAATGAGGTCAATGACAATTGTTGTAATGAAGCTCTTTCGTGGTTTGTTCGTCTACATTTAAAAAACGTTATTTGCAATGCGTATCAACCTTTTTTTACATCCTAAACATCAACGAGGAGTTGATAGAGCACTGGACTGTTGTGTGGGAGGTCGAGGGTTCGAGCCCCGGCCGGACCAACACTCAAGGTCTTAAAATAATTGAGAAGGATATGCTGCCTTTCTATAACATCAAGAAATGGTTAGACATTCTAGTCTTCTTGGATAGGGACGAATAAATGGAGGTCTCGTCTCCTGTAGGGTTAGGGGTAGGAGACGTTAATTTCCCACGCACGAGATTACTGTGTGATGGATGTCCTCCCCTGGGGTGGGATGAGTGGGTTGCTGTCTTACGTTTCATACAGGAGCCTCTGGCTCGGGCAATGTGGGTAACCATGCCCCACGTAAAGACAATAAACTTAAACTTAAAACTAAACTATTTGTAATGTAACATGAAATTCTCTCTGCTGAATAAACCAGTAAGTGAAGACTAGCTGGGGAAGAAAAAATCTGCAGTCAAATCTTGAGGAGTGAGCGGCGTATACGGAGTGAATACGTGCGCACGTATTTTGTGTTAGAAATATCACTTCCGCTTCCTTCAGCTTGTAATCTTATCTTCGCGGAAACGGTTTTTTCTGGCTTAAGGACGGGTGAACAGCAACGGTTTTAAAAATTAAACAAAGTGGAAAACTGATTTATACAAGACTCGAATTTGATGATCTCTTGAAATAGGTCGAGCGTTTGTACGGATTTTTTCTTAGTCTAGACGGCCATTGACATTCTTGAGCAATACGCATGTCACGTGAAAAGTCATCCTGTGGTTAGGCATCAATATTGGTTGACTAAAACCTTTAACAACAAAAAAGGTTTTTACCCTTGACTTATGAAGTGGTGATCGCTAACATTTTATTAATAATGATCTTCTGTTATTCCTCAGATGCGAGGGCAACATATAGTGTATTGATTCTCTTCTCAGTGAAATGTATTTATGCCCAACAGTCAGTGGTCAAATCTGGCCATAACCGGAATTTGATTATCTTTTTTTCTAGAGCGATGAGCGGTGCTTTGACAATTTAGCTGATTAGCGCCAAATGTTGACTTCGATACGAGATCAACACGATATTTGGCATGATATGGGACTTTTGACTGTGACGGTTGCTATACATGTGAAATTTTGATAGTCGTGATATGTGCTCGACGAAAATTCTCTCTCCCGGCCTTTTCAAGCTCCTGAAATCGATAGCATGTAATATCTGGAAAATAGGAGAAAGAGATTTCGTCATTTAGTCTGAAAACATCTCTCTGCTTTATTAAGAGCTATAGAAAAATGTGTTCAGGAAGCAAGCTGTCCTGTGTGAGTAGTGAAAATGCCTGGCGCTTTCCTCTGTCATCGGGATTGCTTGGGTTTATGTTGGGAATGTCAACTTTTGGTGCAGCGATGAAACTGTCCGAATATAAGGAAAGCCCTAGTCTTCCTCCACTGATAGCTGCAATACCAGTGAGTATAACAACAAACCAACAACAAACGTGTTTGCTAAATCTTTTGTGTACCGAAATTATAGAGAGTAAATCGGATTATAACAGTTCCAGTGCAGTTTTGAACTGTTTACTGCGACACATCATTGACGTTTCGTTGAAGTGCCTTGCTTCTTGGACAGATTAATAACTAGGAAATGAACAAAAATTCTATCATATCCATAGAAGTCTCTTTTCAACTCAGAAATCAAGTTGGATTTGAAAATTGCCTTGAAAAACAAGTAAACGAACATGCAAGACCTGAAAACTTGTGTTTCCCGTCGGATTGCGATATCAGGTCACCAAAGCCGAGAAATTAATTTCGAATTCAGTCAGTCACGCTAAATCTTTTCCCGTCTTTTGATTGAAATAATAATACTGTTTTGCCTTAGCCTTTCACTGAGATTTCATAAGCTAAGTGGAAATAAAATAGACAGAATTATATCGAATAACGGAACACTTCGAAGATAGAAAAAAAAAAAAAAAAAAAAAAAAGAGAAAAACCCCTCATCATGAGATGTGCGCGTTGCTGTTCCATAAAAAAACCAATACAAAAATGACAATAATAATGTATGGCAAGTTAAAGGAGTGGAGAGCACGGTGCATGGGGATGAAAATAATACGTGTTACTTCTTCCTCTTTCTCATAAAGATGTTAAGTGCAGGTCTTACTGGTATGGTAGGAGGACGAATGAGAAAACGTTGGCTGGTAAGCAGATATTTCTTGTTTTCTGTCGAAAAGAAACTTACTTCCCAGGTAGTTGAATTCCGACCGAAGTGCTCGGCGGTGCTAAAAATGGATGTTGAAAATGGTATACTTTGATCTAAAATAGGGTCACTGGATTTCAATTACTGGGTGACATCATTATTAAGAATTCATAGTGGTGACTCGTATCCCCCCAACTTAAGAACCACGAAATTTCCACTGTCTTGAAATTATCTTTAAATAAATAGAAACAGCTATTTTGCATATGGCCCGGTCAACAGAAGCTTGAATGGGTAAGGTTCGAGTCTTGTAAGATATTCAACGGTAATTAAAACCAGGTCGAACCATATCTGCACTCAGGTGTTTAAGTCCAACATCGTTTTCCGCCCCACCCCTACCTGAGGGAAAAGGCCCTTGGCTGGCTTATGCTTTCGCCTGTTTTTGTTTTTGTTTTTTTTTTCTATTTTTTTCATTGAATTAGATGTTACAATTACGGTCATAGAGGGAAGAGGTAAAAAACGCATAGATGCAAGCCTATTGTTCTTCTTTCGACAGATTTCACTGCACATGGCTCTTTGCTTGGTTACAGGAGTCTTTGGTCTTCATCTTATCTTTCTTTTCATGGGGAGAGAAGTTGAGTCGAGAAATATTCATAAGGCTAAATGTCAGTCCAACTACCAGGGATCTTGTAAGTTCACTTAATTTTTGTTGTTGTAGTTATGTGTTCTCGTACCCATATCTTTCACGGCCAAGCAGTTGTACAGCTCAAACTACGTGAGATTAGTATTTATGTAACATAAAAACCGGACTAACATCGCATATTACGGGTGCATGGTGGATGAGCTATAGGTGGTCTCCTCATAAGGAAAGGGCTAGTAAACAAAATAATGAAAAGCCTTGTGAGGCGATGTCGAACATGGAACACGGAAGTGCGAAACCAGGGAAAAATTTTACTCTCCTAAGAAGTAAATAAGACGGTCTTACTATGCCACCCGTCGCTTATGAAACTGCTCTATCGTCTACTCCCTCTACAGATGCCAAATACTTAGCTATGACATTAATCATATCGTACACATGTCTTGTTTCAGATTACTGCCACAGATACGCGACAACCATTGCTTTGTCTGGGCTATCTGTTCTGGCTATTACGTTGGCTCCCTTAGGAATTCTATCTTATGTTGTCATAAGGCGAATATCCGCGTATAACGTCAATGAAGTGCTGGTAAGAAACGGCAAACATCTAATTACCGTAGAAGCTATAATATGTCCCCCCCCTCCCCCCCTGTCCAATAAGTCTCCATCTCAATTAGCTTGATTTTATTTTAGGTAAATAAATCTATAAAAATTGATATATCTTTCCCTAGGACCCGACCATAAACTTCTTGTTTTTAACATAGCCTTTTGTTTTCTTTTTCTATTTCCAATATCTTAAGGAGGCAAACAATCCAGCCTTTGACGCCGAACCATCTCCGACTAAGAGAACAGGTGAAGACCAAGTAGATTATCAGCATCAACGAGTTTTTGATAGAGCTGCAAATCACCCACCTAAAGCTGAGCCTAAATCACAGACTCACCGACCAGTTAACCTTAGAAATTCACATGGAGGTGAGTGTCCTCCACCCAATCACAAAGAACCATTCGGTAGTGATCGAGTAGCAACTAATTCAGCTATGACTCAACATAAAATGCAGAATTACCAAATTCTTCACTATAAGAAGTCAGATGACGATATGCGACTTTCGCCCAATCAAAAACAACCTTATAGTCGTGATCAGGTTGGAATTCATCAACCCAGTGCTCAACCCAAACCACAGAATCACCGCCCGCTTCAACATGAAAACTCACATGGCGATAAACGACTTCCGCTCAACCACAAGCAGTCGGCAGGTGGTAATCGGGCACAGAATCAGTCATCTAAAGTTGATCCAAGACCGCCGAATCACCGAGCACTTTACCATAAGAACTTTCGTGACAATATGCGACTTCCTCCCAGTTACAAACAACCTGACGATCGCAATCGAGTGTCGATTGAACCTCGTAAAAATGAATCCCAACCCAAGAACCACCGACTACCTCACAATAAATATCAACATGACGATGTGCGATTCGCAGAAAGAGACGTGAATCACATACAGCCCCTCGGAAACAGACCTTCCCGTGACTTCATGAAGTACAGTAGGGACAGATATCGCCAGCAAAACATGGATCAAGTATCCAGAGCACCAACAACACGGTTTGGACAAAGTCACGTGCCACTGGCCGGTGTCAAAGTAGCGAAAGGTATATCGAACATGACAGATACCTCGTTTGCATGAAGGGGCGTGTATATTCTACAATCGTTTGTAGAACACACAGAATAAATACATGATGTAGAGGCTATGAACGAGGTGGGTTACGCCCATACCAGTTTTTTCCCTGACGTTTCGTTAGGAAACACGACACAGAGAGATTTTCAGCAGGTTTCTTTATAGGAGAATTACTCCATCTTTTATTTCATCTTTTTTTTTTCAGTATTTATTTGCGCCGAAATTAAATCTAGATCTGTTGCCATTATCAATCTTTTTCACCCATTTTTTTTGTAAACTGGTGATATCTTTATTAAAAAGAACGAATAAAATATATTGATTAACCTGTCTTTAGGTACTCACCATTTCTAAACTTGAAGTACACATTTCAAAGATTTTCAAAAAAGCAAACGCCAACTAATCGCTCATAAATTAGCAGCCAGCGCGCGTTAAATATTATTGTAGTGTATTTTGACATAAGTTAAGCTTAAAGGTTTTTCAAGTTTCACCTCATGGTTTAGGTCTGAGGTGATTTAAAGTTAAGCCCTCTCAAGGACTTCCACTGTAATTTTGACTGTTTTGACTTAATTTCGGAGTGTCACTTTGTTTGAGTGGGCATGTCTTGGAAGTTGACAGTGACCTTGGGCCTTACCAACGCGAATGTTCCTGTTTGGGTTTCCAGCTCAATTTTGTAGTCTTACTATTCGAATTACATCAGCTGTATGCCTCTGTGGTTGATCACATTACCAGTTTGTTTTCACGCAATGTCTTATAAAACAGGAAGCGTTCTCATGCTCGGAAAACCTAAACATAGTTTAGATATTTTAGGAGACCAAAAGTTGGCTATTTTTCACTTATGCAGTTGTAGAAGTGAAAGCCAGAATTATTTTGGGAATTATTTTGAGTATTGAACATTAACAATATTGATAAGGAAGGAGAAAGGTAAAAGGACAGGTACAAATCCTTGACGCCTTCAGTTAAGCGTAAAATGCTCGACGTCCCCCCCCCCAAACGTGTAATTAATGCGGGGGGACGTTCAGCTCTTTCAACCCCAGATGTGTTTTGGGATTTTTGTACTTTAAAGAAACTGTGTAATTTGCGAGATAAACCAAGGCGTAGCTGATAGGATTCTTAGATGTACTTGCTAATCTATTCTAACTGATTCAGAAAAACCATCATTGCCTGCGCACGAATGGCTTATTATATTTATTATTATTTATTATTTATTATTATTATTATTATTATATGTCCAATCTTCGTATCCCCTTTTTGATCAAAATCTCTTTTCACACCCTTCTCCCCCCCCTCCCCCACCACCAATTTTGAATAAGCGGCTCCTCCCTTTTGCCCATTTTTATGGGCGACCAATAAGACAACAAAGAGCATCTGGTATTGATCGTGTTTATTCAGTCACGTTAAATCCTGCGCATTTATATACACCAGACTTAAAGCCTGTTTTAGTCAGTCAACACGTTCAGTTTGGAAAACTGATCACGAGTGCGAAGAGTGCCGCCTCTGTTAAAACTTTAAACTAGGATGAGTTTCGTGTTGTCTCTAAGCTTCTTTATACGCTAATGCCTTCTAACAAGTCTCAGAACTATCACATCTGGCCAAGATCTGGGAAAAAATTAAAAAGCACCTTTCCTATCCCTTGAATAAACTCTCCTTTGCCTGGTCTCGTCCTCAATTTTCAAATGAGCGTCCCAAGCGTTTATTGAAAACATAGTTGATAAATCGAAAAGTGAGGGCATCCCTGGGTTCATATTTGGATCCGATCTTGTCAAGGTACGCGCTGGTGCACTCTAATTTATAAACTGGAGTAACACTTAATTAATACGCCGCGGATGATATGCGGAGGTTTGAAAAGGTTACGAACTTTGCTGAGACAAACAGCCTCTAAAGCACTACACTATAGTGCCTGCTTGCTTTCCATTTTTAAAGCCGTTGTCTTTCACCGGTGAAGTGCTGGAGCTCCCCATAATCGCATCGAAGTCTACAGAATAAACGTCATGGTTAGTTGACTGTCGCTTACGATTGAGTCTGGGTTTTCTGTCCGCGTGCTCCGAATTTCCTAATGACACAATGGCCAGTTGATCACCATTCTGTAACAGAGGTAATTTAATGGAGGGAAAGTAAGCATGCGATACAATATAAAGACATCTTAAATAAAACTTGCTATAGGCTATTCGAGCGGTGAAACGAGATTAATCAGTCCGTCCTTCAAGTCTTACAGGACCTTACAGATAGAACTGGATCCGTTTGGGCAGAGCTATTTTCCATCTTATCCAGGTGCAACCACAACCTCGTTCCCAGGGGCGGGAAGATGAGAGACCCTGGGAACGAGGTTGGTGCAACCAGCGGACTGGACGGAACTCATTGACTTAGTTGGATAGATAGATAGATAGATAGATAGATAGATAGACAGATAATAATTTATTGGTAAATACTTTGCAGAATGAACTGAATTGCGTATTCACAGATATAAAATAAAAACTACTATGTACATGTATACATCTTATTATTAAAAAATACGTAGTTGGTCGTAAGGGGGAACTTGTACATTATTTGTGGCTGTTGACTATTCTGGCCGAAGCAATAAAAAAACTGTTTTTAAGTCTATTTGTCTTGCAAAGTGGCAAAGCAAAGGTACGCCCGTGCCTTAACCTATGAGAGCTTACATAGCGGGGTGGTAAAAGTTTACTTAATTTCTGCTGAGGATCGTTCATTATATTGCGAAATGTTGCTGTACACATATTTTCATGGTGGTCTTTCACAGTTGAAAGATTCATAATAGCTAAGGCCTGTTCGTATTGCATACCAGGACAAATGATTCTCATGGATCTTTCCTGAATACGTTCTAGTTCTTGGTGGAGGTTTTCAGGGAGAGAGTAATGAAAGACTTGTGCTGCATAATCGATTACGGATCGTACACGTGCCGTATAAAAGAGGCAAAGGTCTTTTAGTGGAACGTGAGCTCTTTTTAGGTGAACAAGGAAATAGGTTCTCTTTGCTGCTTTCTTGGTAATCTCAGTTATGTGAGCGTTCCATTCCAAATCTTCGGAGATGGTAACACCCAAGAGTTTGGCTTGTTTAACCAATTTCATGTGTTTACCATCTATTGAAACTGGATCGAAATCCCTTGGAACTGAAGAGAAACCAATTCGCAGCTCTTGCATTTGTCTGTGTTTAGTATAAGTCTGTTTTTCTTCGACCACCCTATTACTTGGTTCGTCGTATTTTGAGCTCCACTAGGGTGACCTTTCTTCACAGCTTCTGAGGCCGTCGTATCGTCAACAAATTTCCATAAGGAGGCGTTGGTGATCGCTAAATCGTCTATCATAGTCAAGAAAAGCCAGGGACCTAATTTGGTACCTTGCGAGACACCAGATGGAACAGAGCCTCATTCCGATACGCACCCATCAGACATCTTAATTTCTTCCCAGAATGTAGTGCGCCATGGAATCTTGTACTAACAATCAACATTGTAATAATGATGTTTATTTATTTTATTTATTTATTAATTTCGCCAAACAATAACAATCGAAATAAATAAATAAATAAATAAAAAATGGCAGGGAAACCGCAACAGCATAGCCAATTTCACTGTTGTCCAGATCTGCCTTTTTTACCGCTTGTTCAAGGAGCTAAATTACTTAAGTCAATAGTAAATCTCTTAATTCTGCAACTCACCGAAATAGCGCAGCAAAGTAGCTGAGATGATTCTATCACGCCCGACAGGGAAATGGCAGACTCCAAAATCAAGATGCTAATCAAGGCGATCATCAGAATTGATTCTGTGTCATACGGACATTGTACTACAAATGGAAGAAACAATCAAGGGGGTAGTTAATTAATGCTGAATTGAGTTTTTAAGTGTTGAGGGTTAAGGTAATCCTGTGATTAGATTGCCACTTATTCTAACACTGATTTACGAGTAATATTTCTGTTTAGCAGATCGAGAGAGCGATGCGCAGAACTCCGGTACCGGCCGGTGGAAAATCATTTTCAAGTTTGTTATTTGAAATCCGCGTCAGTATGGCTTAATTCCCGTCTGCATTTTATCTTTCCCTTTTAGTTTGGGTTTATTGTCAGTAGCCTCATCAATGTTTTTCTGAGGTTTCTGTCACGTCCTAAGTAACAACCCAAACTCTGACCGCGGCATTGTCGTGGAGTTAACACCTCAGATAAAACTCACCGTGCTCACATTCGCCCACTGATCTCCGCGCAGTCAGCGCGACTCCCACGCACGCGGCAACGATTGCTCCGAGAATACACGAAATGACACTAGCCGCGAGAAATAGACCTGTCTGATGACAGAAATGTCAAGAAAAAGTTCTCAATATAGAAATTTTTACGAACGTAATAGAAATAGAATCGAGTGGTGTGTAGAAACGGAAATCACGAGAAGCCATTAATTAATTAAGAATTCAAACGTAGATAAACGCCAAAAACTTACCACAATGAATTTGCCACTTATTCCCCCGAATATTCCCAAACTTCCAGCGACGACGATCTAAAAATATTTGAACGTACTGCTCAGTATTCAGTTTTTCACGTCATATTCGGTCCTTTCCCTGGTAACGGAAACTTCCTAATTAAAATGTAAGGGGATTTTACGGCAAACTTGCGATGATCTCTAATTTATTCTTCTAAGACCCTCTGACGCACAGTAAAAGGTTTGTAAGAGACTAAACGGCTTAATCGGCAAAGCAATTTGTCATAGACATTACCAATTGATTGCCTTTCTATTTTCATACAGTCTATGAAAATTAAGCGAGTTGACCTTCCTTTCTCAGTGTGAAATTGATTGATTGATTAATAACTAAGAAACAGAGGCAAGAAACAATAATCTATTCACTTGTCGATGCATTATCCACCCATAAACGCTGTGTTTTCTCAAGCTGTATTTGTCTTTTCGATCTTTCTCGTCGTGCCTTTTAATCCGGTGTTTTTAATTGCCAAAAGGGATATATTTCTTTGCAGTGTGAGCTACCCGCAGAGTTTTACTTTCTTTTCTTGTTTAAATTTTCAGGTCGGGAAAGTTATGGCTATCTCTGCTGGACTATGAGCTAACAACGTTCAACTTGCACAGCAAAATACAACTCTTAATTTCACGGTGGATTTAGCCCTTTTTGTATAACTGTTAACAAGTTGTCAATCATGATAAGTCGATGTAGCAAAAACTTTTACCAAAAATGGAAATGATCTATGCAATTAGAAGAAACTTGCAATTCATGCTGACATTCAGGAATCGCACGCTTTGAAAAAACCAACGCAGAAATTTCCTTAAATCCCCGTGGGTGTATGCAAGAAGATTTTGGTATGATTTGTGAGAAAAAAATTCTTTTTTTTATCAAAGAGATTAATACATTAAAAAAAAAGCATGCGTAACATAATCAGCCCATGGAGCATTAAAATAACCTTTTGTGGGTTGGAGAAAGATGTCATTTAATTCTGATGAGATGTTTAAAAATTAATGGACGTAATTTTAAAGAGTTACACCGATAAAAATTGCTCGATGATTCAGGGAGATTTTAAGCGTAGTACAAAGCGTTTCTGACTAAATTAAAACATCCGTACGCGTCTATCAAGGATTAACCAAGTTTACTGTTTTTTGTGAGAGAATGAAATTTACGAAATAAAAATTTGACTCAAAATGCTGCTAAGCAAACAGGGATGTTATGATCCCAAATAAAAACATGAAATAAATGATATTAACGTTAGTTTTCCGTTCGGCTCTGTAATGCTTTTCCAAAAATAGCACACTAAGATAAATTCTTTGTAGAACTCATCAGAAAGAAAAGTTATGCTGTCACAGTATTCGAAGAGAGTCAAAATAAATTAAAAGTCGTGTTTGATGTTCGAATGAGAAATATTATTTTTTCAATGTAAATATTACTGTGCAGCTGTTCTAAACAGGAATAAATCTAGTTTAAACGTTTGTTAAATTAAAAAAAGTCGTTGCTCATTTTGTGAGAAAATCCAGCCACATAAATCAACTTTTTGTTACTTCGTATGATTTCTTCTTCTTCTTAGCGAAATTTATCTCGCTTAAAATAAACTTTTTTTAATACAGATAGGAGGTAATTTACAAGCTCCTCCTCTAAAGCTGCTTGTGGTTCTACAGCACTTACTGGAACAGCTCCCCAATATGTAACACCAGTGTCGAAAATCTTCCCAAGGTCATTGCTCCTGTTGTTCAGGGTAAAAGTCAAGGCAAACACACCAAATCCCAGGACGATCTGGGAGATCCCTGTACACACGACCTGGTTCGCTCTGTTTTCTTGAAACGCCATTCAAATTCTTGTTCGACGCAACCTTCAGGAAATATATCTGACAAAAACAGATCCAATCGAACAGGACTTGAACATCAGGCCTAATGGAAGCGTCCACTTCTTATTCGCCCAAGGGCAAAGAGCCCATTTCCTTTTCCTTTTATTTGCACTAATTTTCTTATTGCAAATGCAAATGAAGTCGTAATTATCGTCGTACAAAATAATCACGCGTTACCTGACACGTTCGTAGGGTTTCCATAGCGACACAGCAGACTGATTGAAGATACCCAGTCGGTTCAGCCCTGACCATGCTCTTTCCCGAGTAGCCATGCTGTTTTCTAGTTAACGTTCTGCATCTTTGTGCTTGGTGTTATATGTTGTACAGTACAAGAGGAACAGTACTGATTAAAAATTAATTTATTTTCGTAAGGTAAAAAAAAAGACGACTTTCGATTCTGTGTTTAAAAAGACGGTGAGAGTATTATTTAAGTGTTGCTAGATTTCTTTTCTTTTTATGTAAAACTGATGTTATTTGAAGGTTTTTGGCAGAGATGCGATCCTAACATGGCAACGGATAGGATCCTGAACTACAGTATAGAAGATCCTTCCACAATTTCGAAAACTGAAGCAGAATTTCTTATCATTTATTTTTTCTGTCCGGTCTTTTTCGCCCTTCCCGAAACACAGGCGGCCCAGGCGTTGTGACAAGCTCTGTCACAGGCTCTTTCACAGTGGATTATTATAGAGTTTGTAGAGTGGTTTAGTTGGACTTGCTTTGGAGCTCCGTAAATATAAAGTTGTGTGAAATAATCAAAGAAATAAAGTCTTACCTTCATACAGAGTAGTCTATGCTGTTCTTGTCGCGATTTGAGGCCGTTTTGCTGTGTTTCAGCTTAACGTCCTACCACTACCAAATAACTACCAAATAAAAGGTAGGACGTTAAGCTGAAACGCAGCAAAACGGCCTCAAATCGCGACAAGAACAGCACAGACTACTCTGTATGAAGGTAAGACTTTATTTCTTTGATTATTTCACACAACTTTATATCTACGGAGCTCAAAAGCAAGTCCAACTAAACCACTATACAAACTCTATAATAATCCACTGTCACGAGCCTGTGACAGAGCTTGCGATAGAACCTGGGCCGCCTGTGCCCGAAATGAGGAGGAAGGGAGGAGCGCGGGCTCCGCTTCCCAAACAGCGACTGATAATCGAGCCTACAAATGTTCCCTTCATTTTCAGATTTTGCAGAATCGAGCAGTTCAAACCAATTACCACCACAAAGTCACACGAAGTGAATTCGAAGATGTGAATTAAATGATCTCGTACGCAACAGCTCCCTCTTTCTTTCGTTATTTTGTACATGCAGTTGACGAACGTAAAGAAACGCAACACAGTTACCTAGAGTACCACGTGTTAATTGACTAAAAGGGAGGGCTCCACGGCAGAATAGTTGGCTTGAGGTCTGTATGTTATGGCCCTGAGCCAAATATTTTCCCTTCCAGCCCAACCTTAGTCCACCAATAGGCATGTTATTGTGTAGTAAACTTAAGCTCTATCTCTTTCTTCCCTTCCTCTAACTTTCTGGATTTCAATATGTCATATGCTGGAACGGGAGGAGCTATGAAACTACTTGCACTACTCTGTATGGCTCTTACGTGGTTATCTGTAATTATTGTTTCCTAATATAAGAGCGGGATGAGACCCACCAGGTAATTCCCCCCTCCCTCCTGTATAGAATGCTGGTCTATCACATGCAAGACCTTCCCTTCCTTCCCCATTCATTGGGTTTTCCCAACATTTTACTGGAGCAATCATAACCAGTAAATATTCATTGGTGGATGGTGGAGAGAGACTTTGTGACTGTATTACATTCCCTGAGATCACAAGTGGCCTCACAAAGTCTATAGCTTAAGCCATTTCTCTTACAAACCAGTGAGCTAAATGTCAGCGCACCTTGCTTCTGTTGCTAACCTTGCCTACTGGTATCTCAATAGCTTGAACAGAGGCTGACAAACACTTTTGTTACAATATTTTAATAAATTGAAGAATAATGTTTATTGACTGCTCGGTGATATAAAATCAGGGACAAAGTGTTGTGGTCACAAAATCATATATTATCATTTGCAAACGTTGGTTCACACATGCAGTAAAGTTTCTCTCTAAGATTTTGAAACACTGGTGAACAAAATCAAATATTATTTCTTAAACAAAGCAAACACATTGTATTGTTTGAAATAAAAAATTCAATTTAATTTCTCTGTATCTCCTGCAGATTTGTGATTCTCTCAAAGTGAAAGCCAAATTTCAAAAGTTTTAAATAATATCATGATTCACTGGCCATGATATCTGCTAGCTTATCACTAAAATAGTCCTCTACTTTGGAAGGAATGGCCCAATGTCCCGCATGGAGCTCAAGCAATTCCAATAACAGACATCTTGTCTTGGCAGATGAGTCATCAGCAAGTATGGTGTCCCTCATTCTTCCCAAGAGTTCTTCCACTTTCTCCTATCCAAAAAATAACAATAACAAAAAAAAGTAGTTACACACTGATAGTCAAATTAATCCAAATGACTACCACTGATAGAGAACAGGACTGTTTCCTTAGACCAAGGTTTGGATATGGACACATAAAAGATTCGCTAGCATAAAGAGGCTCATCTTAACAAAATCTTTTCATCCACCATAACAAGAAGGTAGCAACCAGTTCTAGCAATCTTAGCCAGTGGTAAGTGGTAATTAAAATTTTAAATATTTCATAAATTTTAAAGATTTAAAAATTTTCATATTTAAGTTTGAATGTGTCTGTTTCTACAATGAACAACAGTCAATGCATATTCATCTACTACTAATCATCATTATTGAGTTGATGCTTTTAAATGCCTTAGACTTTAACTTGTGTAATTCTTAGTTGGCTTACTTTCACTGAGTAGATACACGGCTCTACAAGCTTACAGTATCTAAGGAGTAAAGCCACACCTAGGAGAGCAGAAAATGTTGCCATTCAAAGAGGCAGGGGGTGGTGGGGTGTGGTTGGAGTGGAGACTACACTGCTAGACTGACATCCCATCCAGAACACGAAGTAATAATCTTGAGTCCTTGGCACTTCATGATGCAGAAATTGGATTAGTTCCAGTAGTGATGGTTCATCTGGCTTGTAGGAATACACCCTTTACAACCTTGCACAAGTATGTTCCCAAACTGTTTATTGTACATTTTCTATGGTACTGACTGAGGGATTTGTTAATTAATCCAGAGCTTCTTGGGTTAGCGATAACTTCCTTTATCTCCTGACCTCAATGTTTGATTCAGCTGTGATAATGTAAAGAGAAATCGAGTGCTGGTCACTCTTTGGGTTTTAAGGGCTAACCAAACTCTGCTTTTACCTACCTTATTAACGGTTTCTAATAGAGATCCTACAGCTTTAAAATTATCATAAAAACAATCTATTTCATCTCCTTCGAGCTCCTCATCAGTATTGCTGGTCTGTCCTTCACTTGATAGTAGTTCGCTCATTGTCTGGTGCACCGCTGCTGCTAGGACTCTTATCGGGGAGTCGCCGGTACGAAGGTGATGAAAAAGTTCGCAAATAAAACACGCTAGCCCGATCCATTCGCTAGTGGAGTTTGCACGAATACTTTCTCTCTTCTTATATTTTTCTTGAGTAGTTTTCATTAGATCGCCTCTAAATGCGTTTCCAAATGATTCATCAGAGCAAAGCTTGTTGGCAGCTCTGGCAGCTAGAGGTGCAAAATAGCTCTTCTTGATCGTCTGCTGAATTAACAGATCAACGACGTCCTTGAGTTTCGTCGAAGAACTAGATTGTGTGATATGTTGTGAAATTTTCTCAACTTGTGTGTCCAAATTGTTTTCTCTTAGATCGTTCAGCACCCTCGTCAAATCAAATTCATTAGACGAATTTTCTGATGAAATATCTGTCTGTTGGTCAGCTTTTTCTCCCGGTTTGCCTGGGTTTGGTATTCCAAATCCACCTCTACCTCGACCACGGCCTCGTGCTACGGCCGCCATCTTGATAGGCTCGATTACTAGCCGCTGCTCGGGAACCGGAGCCCGCGCTCCTTCCCGAACCCACTAGTCTCGGGGAGGAACGGAAAAGACCGGACTCGAGAGAGGGGCTGAAGGTTAGAGAAGCTTTTTACTCGGGGGAAGGGGGGCTCTCTCGGATAAGGTAGAACACCTTCTATGCTTTACTCCCTTTTTTTACAGAGTTTGCTTATGGTGTGTTTCGAGAATTTTTGTAAAACAACAATTAATTTGTGACTTTGTTTTTAAAAATAAAAAGGACATTTTTCTGAAAATTCCATACCACACAATATTTGTGTCAAGCTCCCACCCGTCTTGTTCATATTTGTAACAATACCCAGTATGCCTTGCGTTACGCTGTACCAAGATGGCGCTTGAAGTTGAGTCTGCGGAGTAAGTGAACTTTATTGTTGTTTTTCTGTGCGTATGAAATGCTGAAGTTCATCCATTACCTCTCATCAAATAGTGGATTGTTTTAATTACCTAGATCATCGCTTTATTTTGTTGAGAGAGCTGAGTTAACGGGGAAATTGTCCTAAAAGTAACCACGTGTGGGGACAAAATTAAGCGACACTGATTATGAAAGTCAGTGCTGCGACAATTATTTTGACAGAACGAGAAGAGGGAAAATTCCTGTCATGATAGGAAGTGCAACAATTCTTTGATTTGATCTGTAGTAAGGAAAAAGCGACGAAGTAAATATGTTTTAAGAACGATTGTCTTGTATGCTCTCTATTGATCATGCAGCTCAGAGTCAACTTACCAAATTATATTATCGTAGCGTTGTTAGTTCCAGAAAAACAACAGTTGTAATTGTAGCCTTAAGGAGTGCATAATTTATTTTAAAGGGCATTAAGCTACTTAATGCTGGCTAGTTTTTTTTTATGTGATCGCCTCACTCAGTAATGCACGGTCATCGATTTTATCTAAGGTACAATGTAACATGATAAGAAACACTAACTCTCGGCGGAAAACCAGACTGCTATCTACAAGAGAAGTTTAGGATACAAACCTGGGAAAACTGAGATACAAATCCAGATGGATCTCAGAGCAGGGCTCAGATTAAATCAAGGACCTAAATTATGTGTCATTCTGAGAGCCACTCAGCTATTTTTAATCTGCAGTGTCTAATCAATTCAAAGTTTAGTAATATTACGACCTGATTTGAATTTCAGTGTGATCCGACTGATCCAACAATTTCTGAAAGAAAACAGTTTACCAAGAACCCTTGCAACTTTGCAGGTATATATTTAGTAATGATAACAGCTTGGAGAAATGTGACTTAATGAAAGTATCAGTGAATTTCCTTCAGTATGCACCTGGAAGTGCTCACTTGCCACAAATGCGAGAATTGGAATCCCTATGATTTCCACTGATGTGCTGTTAGCAATATGAAAATACTTGGTTTCTCATGTTTCCTGCAGGAAGAAACTGGAATAACCTTGAACACTGTTGACAGTGTAGAAAGTTTTGTAGGAGAAATAAACAATGGCCACTGGGATACAGTCTTACAGGCCATTCAGCCACTAAAGCTACCTGACAAGAAACTTATTGACCTGTATGAACAGGTAGGAGAAATCTTTCTACATTGGTCACTTTTATTAAACCACAACATGAAAACTGTTAATCATTGAAACAGCACATTTCCTCTCCTCCTCTTTATTCGCATTGTCATTGACATTTGAACTTGTTTTATAATTCTGATGTAGATTGTTTTGGAGCTCATTGAGTTGCGAGAACTAGGAGCTGCAAGATCATTACTACGCCAAACAGATCCCATGATCATGTTGAAGCAACAACAGCCTGATCGATATCTCCATCTCGAAAACATGTTGGCCCGTTCTTATTTTGATCCCAGAGAGGTAAGCCACTTGAAATTTAATGAACACTTTATTAGTTCGAAAATGTGAACATGGGAGCCTCTTAATGGCACGACAGATAAAATTAGATTACTGGCAATCTTTGCTCTTCCTGGGGGAACACAGGGCCTCTAGTTCCCTTTGCCTTCCCCCCAAGTGACAATGGCACAATGCTGAAAATATAATTTTCAATTCTTTTTCCAATTAACCTTTTAGGCATACCCAGAGGGTGGTAGTAAAGAACGCAGGAGAGCAGCAATAGCACAAGGTGTGTATGTTTGTATCATGAAATTAAGCATTACTGTATTTTTTCAGTTGTAAGGTGCAGTTTTTTTTTTTCAAAAAAAATGTGCCTGATCACCCAGGTATTTTCATGCAATGAAATTCAAGAATGTCCAATTTTTTAACTTTAATGTAGTATGAAACAAAAGGTAAATAAATTAAAGGCTAGGAATAGTGGTCATTGAAAGTGAATTAGTGAAAAAGCCCAAGTTGAGGTTGCATCCAATAACTTGAAAGAAACAAGTTCAAAAATTCAGGGTGGGCCTTATAACCAAAGGTGCCAAATGACAGAAAAAATATGGTATTTATCTTATGTAAACAGCAAAATTGTTATTGAAGTATTTTATTATATGCATACAATGTTTGTGGTATGGTAAATACCAAGCATACCAATGACCAATTATAATTATAATTGGGCATTGTTTTAAAGGTTTTGTCAGAGCAAATGCAAATGCAAATGCAAATGCAGATAAATTATATCATTTATTATATATTGGTTTGGAGTTGTGTGTTGTGTTGAGAATTGTCATTTCACCATTTTGCAGCCTTGTCAGGTGAGGTGTCAGTTGTACCGCCATCTCGTCTGTTGGCACTGCTAAGTCAAGCACTCAAATGGCAGCAGTATCAAGGTCTTCTTCCACCTGGAACTACTATTGATGTTTTTCGTGGGAAAGCTGCTGTAAAAGATGAAGAGGAGGAGAGATATCCAACTCAACTAAACAGAACCATCAAGGTATGCAGAGAAGACTATTATTATATTTTATAAACCTGACAGATTTAATCTAACTGGATACACACTAGTGTTGAAAGTTTTTTTCCCCCACATTTAAATGTTTGGTTGTGAGTAGAGTAGCCAAATCAACTGAAGATACTGTGTCAAGTTATGAGGTGAAACAAAAAAGAAACTGTGACAAATTTTTAATGGACATATGTGTACTTATTTTTCGCTCAGTTTGGGGCCAAATCACACCCTGAGTGTGTCAAGTTTTCTCCTGATGGACAGTACTTGGTGACTGGGAGTGTGGATGGTTTTATTGAGGTGTGGAACTTTACAACAGGAAAGATCCGAAAGGATCTCAAATACCAAGCTCAAGATAACTTCATGATGATGGATGACTCTGTATTGTGTTTATCCTTCAGTCGAGATAGTGAAATGTTAGCATCCGCGGGACAAGATGGAAAGCTTAAGGTACTATATGATTTTACATTGTTTTATTGAGGTAATGTCTGTAAACGTACAGATGGAACACGATAAGAAGTGGTTGTTTCAGGGGCTTCAACAACTTTTTCCATAACCGGTAACCAGCTTTTATCTAAACTATGAATAAAGGCTGATAGTTTCGAAAGAAACTGTTTGGGGCTGCGTTGGTGGGAGTAACGAAATAATTTGGATATATCAACAAAGTTGAAATGGTAAATTGGCCACTGTAACGATTACAAAAGCTGATGTTTCAAGTGTTAGCCCTTTGGCGGAGCGAAAGTTTTATCAAAACTGCTGAGTTCATAATTGAACACACAACAATGATACACAATCATTATGATCGTGGCAATGCATATGGAGATGATGAAGAGGAGGTGAAGAAAGACCAGGTGTCCTCAACTTTTACAATAGAATCTTCATCTTGACCTGTTAAGGGAAATGGGAAATATTTTGTGATAACAGGGATTTAGAGTTAACTGGTAAAAAAAAAAAACAACTGACAATGCATTTCAAGGGAAGTGGAGTTAAGCAGAAGTTCAAGTGAAGCCTGTTGTATTAATTTTAGCAAGATTCATATTATCTTCATGTTGTTTTATTCCTTCTCTCAGGTGTTCTTTGCATGTTATGGTGTTCCTTTGTTTTTGTTATTCTATTATCAGTTTCACTTTCAAGATTTCATTTGTAATTCTCCTTACAGTCTGCCATATACATCTTTTGATGTTGGTTCAGAGAATTTGGTATTGGATCAACTAATAATCCCCTGCTTGATATTTTTCTGTATTCTCATCACTTTTCTGCTTGATATTGTATTGATAATGTAAGGAGAAATTATGTCTTGGTCACTCATGGGAGTTAAAGGGTTAGCTTTGTTTTGGACTATTTTGTGCCCCATCCTGAATTGTTCCTTTTTTTCCTCTCTCAGTGTGATTGAATGCCATGATTGTATTTTCAGGTGTGGAAGTTACAAACTGGTCAGTGCTTGCGGCGTTTTGAGAAGGCTCACGCCAAAGGAGTTACTTGTGTAACATTTTCTCGCGATGCTAGTCAGCTGTTGAGCGGTTCTTTTGATATGACAATAAGGTGTGTCTACATATACGTGATGCTTGTCCCATGAGGCAGTTTGCGACTGATTATCGAAGTAAACCAAATTTTTCTGGTAGTGTTGCTCGGTTGCGCTCAGTGATTGACATGAGAAAATCGCGTTACCCTCCAACCAATCAGATGCAAAATTGAAACCAATCGTCACTTGGTCTTTCACGTTTTCGCGCGCTTGATGCTCATTTGAGTTCTCATTGGCCCCTGAAGTGATCTTTGTTCTGATTGGCGTTTATGATTACTTTCGCTTTGCGACACTCATTCCAAATACGGTCTATGCGAAACATGCCTTGCTCTCTCCTTTATGGACGCAGCATATTCCATTGGCATACAACACCCACATATAAATATTTTAACAATGAAAACGATGTACAATTTACCTGTTGTATCTAAAACGCAGCCCTCCCGGTGAAAAATTTGACGGAAACAAGACACGTTAGACAAAATCCGAGAGTTTGCAGCTGTCCTAAGAAGAGAGCATTAAGTGCGGTGGACATTTGAGTAGGATAAAAACTTGCAAAGGCAATTCTTGTGACCGATGTTTTTAAAAAAATGTTTTTGTACTTTCCTTATTAATCAGTTCCACTTGTGTAGTAGATTTCAAATAGCTAGTTTAAATTTTGAACACAACTCTGCTTTTACTGTTTTCTCTATCTCGACTCTTATTTTTTATGTTACCTCTGCAGAATGCACGGGTTAAAATCTGGCAAGACCCTAAAGGAATTCCGTGGACATACATCGTTCGTAAATGACGCTATTTTTACAACAGATGCTCACAACATCATCAGTGCGAGTAGCGATGGTACTGTTAAGGTAATCAAGTGAAATCGTGAATCTACATTAAAGCTCTTTCTGCGAACAAAGGGATTTTAGGAGAAAAGTAGAACGTAGTCTTCATAAAAATAAGAGACAGATAATTTTTTTATGCATGATAAATTGTTTGCACGCAGAGAAAGCACAGAAGTGAAACTCACCTTGCTGCTATGTGCTTAAAACAAGCAAATGTAATGTTGTTAAAGATGTAGTCGTTCAATTTTCATCGCGCTCGCTTTAGTACTCTACAATGCCTGATTCTACAGCTTTTTCGTGTGCATTTTATGATCAGCTTTGGAATATAAAAACAACCGAGTGTCTTCACACGTTCAAGCCGTCAGTAGGGAGTGTAGCCACTGATATCACGGTGAACTCTGTGCATGTGATGCCAAGAAATCCTGAACAGTTTGTGGTGTGCAACAGGACGAGTACGGTACTGGTTATGAACATGCAAGGACAGGTAGGGGTCATGGCATATTTTTATCTGACGACCGATCTAATATCTGCTACATGCGCGACATTTTCTATTCGATTTCGATTCTTTTGCTGATGATTCGAGCAAGAGCTGGACCCTTGTCGCATTTGTATTAACCCTTGATAGCTATTGGGTAGAGCACTAGACCTTAAAAGGTCTAGGGCTCGATTAGCCCGTGAGCAGACACTCATTATTTGTTAGCGCTGTAGAACGTGCATTTCTTCGCCCAAAGGAAGGGAGAGGTTTGCCGGAGGTCTGGCAATAACAATGAATCAGCGCTGGGCCCTCGCGGACCTCTCACCGGCTCACGTAGCTCCAGGCCTTGAAGTTTCCAGCGGGCGAAAAAACGTTTGTGCCGAAATGCTAGTAATAGCGACCTGTTCGCGGGCCAGGTTTCGATTGCATACGAGGAATCATATTTTGTTTTCTCCCATGCGCGAAAAATTATCTATTTATCTATTCTTCATTCGTCTCTTTGCTAAAAGTTTTAAGTTAGCCACTCTCTGGTTTATGCGAATTCAACTTCAATAAATTTCAGGTAAATCATGAGAATTTTCCATTACCTGATGTTACTGAAATGGGATTTCATTTTCAGATCGTGCGTAGTTTCACCAGTGGTAAAAGAGACGGTGGCGACTTTGTGTGTTGTACCCTCTCCCCAAGGGGAGAATGGATATACTGTGTAGGGGAGGATATGGTCATGTACTGTTTTAGTGCCTCTACAGGAAAACTAGAACAATCTTTACAGGTATTTAGTGTCTATTGGGAGGTACGTTTTTGCCTCCGATGTTTTGTACGAAGAAAACAAAGAATTGTAACTGTTCAACTTTTTCATGATCGCAAACCACATCGTTGAAAAGGCTGTTTTCTTTGGGGTTGGTGTTCTATGCAGTTAAAAATAATCCCCACTTACTCAAAGAGGCAACCGATTTAATGCTCTATCTTCAATAAATTTCTCAGTTTTCAAAATTTTTTTACAGAGAGGAAAATGTCGATTTGCATTCTTTGTTAATCATCCACGTTTTTTTGTGGATTATTTCCATTTTGTTTTTTTTCTTCTCTGTTACCAAACGAATATTTTGTTTCCCTTCGCGTTGGAGGTAGTTTTATCTGTTGTAGAATAACGCGCCCGAATTACCTTGATGCTGAACAGAACATTTTGCCAACGCATGTGTGGTTTGGACGAGTCCCTACGATAGACACCAATGTAACAGCTTATAATCGTTTTTCGGTATATTTCAGGTTCACGATAAGGATGTGATAGGCGTCGAACATCACCCTCACAACAACCTTATTTCCACGTACAGTGAAGACGGACAATTAAAATTATGGCAACCGTGAGAAAGACACGAAAAACTGCGTGATTCTCAAACAAAGGATTATCCCCTAAACTTACTGCGCAATTTGGAAAAAAGAACTCATCTTAGTTATACAAGGACTTGCAGACTTGTTCGTCAGTTTTGTAGGGCTTGGAAATAGATGAAGGGCACATTGTTCAAAAACTTTTCTTTGAATGCCTAAACGAGACCTAAACGAGGCCTAGCTTGTACTTTAGTTGTAGTTTAATATTTACTCTTTTGAACTTGGCTTTGTGCATAGAACTTGGCATTTTCTTTTAAGAGAAAGAGCGTGGATCTTTCTAACTTGTATAAATAAAGTTATCAAAGGTCTCTTTTTCTGGTATCCATCTTGAATCATCGTTATTAAATTTCTGCTAATCATAATACTTGGCAAGTAAAACCTCAAAGGTGATCACCATGCAAATTCTCCACGCAGATGTAAATACATTATGTAGCTGACGGGTGATGAGAAGCAGTCTTTGGGTGGTATCCTGATGTGATACCAAATCCTTTCACTAATTTGCAGTAAGACTTACAACTACTCTTAGCGAATCGGACCATTGGAACTTAAGGGCTAGGAAGAACGCGCTCGGTGTATTCGCTGGTACTTCTACATGTGAGCTTGGTGTGCCAACAATTAGCTACACATTTTAGCTTGTTTGCGAGGGAAACATTTAGACAGGTGTTAATCTCCATGCGGAGATCCAAATCTAGTCATGTGACATTTCGGCGTCCATAATGTTTGTGGAAGTGATGAGAGGTTCACGATGTGTTCTTTCGGTCATTCGGGTCATCACGAGTGCCTGAACAGATACAAAGGCCAACATTTGGACGTTCTTATTTGGACCATGATTCTTAATTTTAACGTTCTTAAGAGCGTGTCTCTGTAATTTCTGACCTCTCGAGATTGGTTCAAAAATAAATCTTGCCTTAAACTTTGCATGTGGATAAGGAAACCATTGCCTATCATCGAAACAAAAGTGGTTTCCCTCAGATTTCAAAAGTTTTTTATTTTTTAACAATTTTCCGCACGTAGGTCAAATTGTGAAATTGATATCATTTGAGTACACAAAATGAGCAATCTTTATTAGGATCTCACGCTGTCAAAAATGATTCAATACGAGGTATTCTGGAATACAACAGTTTAACACGTCAACTTTCCAAGTGTGATCACAAAGGTAGAGTATCTGGATAAATGTATACCCTGTCGTTACGTCAAATATACCACTACTTGACTAAGCCGAAAAGTGGTACTTTTTAAATTGCGATTTCTCCGTACTGGGACAAAACTAGATATCAGGAGTTACACCCACTCAACAATCGTGCATGAGAACACTATATTCTGTAAAAATATCCATGGCTATTATCGCAGGAAAAAAATTAAGTGAAGTAGAAATGTGTGATTTGCACATACCTGTACGGCGCTGCTTTCGGTAATTTGCATTCGTGATTGTCCACAATGAATCACAAAATAATCGCAAATGAATAGCTCAGTGCCCATACTTATACTGTAGAATGTCCGTAAGTCGGGTTTTATTGTCCGAAGGTCCAAGGATTTCTTTCCGGGTGCGAGTCTGTAGGAGTTTAGGTCATTCATTCTGAGTGACGATTCAGTAGCCTGCGTTACAGCCGGACGTGTCACACAATCCCTAGTATAGTCTATGCCGGCGGTTTAGACTGTCTGCGACGCAGGCTACGATTCAGCACCGAGTATTTGTATACTAGCACTGTAATCCTGTCCATCTTCCAACTTTAAAGCCATGCTGAGAACAGTATCCCCTAAAGTACACAGCTCCATCCGAATTCAAGTTGTAGACTGTTCCAAATTTGCCGGTCATTTATAAGAAATCGAGTAACATTCATCGTGACATTCTTCTCTTTGATAAACAACACTGTGGCCTCGATTGCATGAGAATCTAGACAGCCACGGGACCGGGGGGGGGAAGGAGTGGAGGGGGAGGGGAGGGGCAGTCATTGGAGACAACCGCATTCTGTTACCAGTTCTTCTATCTTTGCAACAAAGTCTTTTTTTTTCTGTCCTTCGATGTGTAAGTTATGTCATAATAATCAAGAATTTCCTTGAGAATTGTATTATTCAGTTTCAGGAGTTTTCGCTCAGTAGCATATTCACAAACATCGAAAGTGTCATAGATAACGGGGTGTTTCAAACCAATGTGCGCATGGATAGAGTTTAGAAGCTCTACTTCATCTTCAAATTCTTTCCATTCAACTCCCGCTACCTCCTCCTCTTCTGAAGGTGTTGAATATTTTAAAGAAAGCAAGATAGAAAGCTTCTTCTCCAGGCTGGCGTCCACTCGAAAACATTCAACACCTTCAGACTTGCACCCGGAAAAAAATCCTTGGAATCCTTGGATCTTCGGACAATAAAACCCGACTTACAGACATTCTACAGTATTAGTAAGTGCACCGAGCTGCTCATTTGCGATTATTTAGTGATTCATTGTGGATAATTACGAATGCAAATTACCGAAAGCAGCGCCGTGAAAATCCCACATTTCTACTTCGCTTTATTTTTTTCCTGCGATAATAGCCATGGATATTTTTACGGAATATAGTGCTCTCATGCACGGTTGTTGAGTGTGTACAACTCCTGATATCTAGTTTTGTCCCAATACGGAGAAATCGCAATTTAAAAAGTACCACTTTTCTGCTTAGTCAAGTAGTGGCATATTTGACGTAACGACAGTGTATACATTTATCCAGATACTCTACCTTTGTGATCACACTTGGAGAGTTGATGTATTAAACTGTTGTATTCCAGAATATCTCTCGTATTGAATCCTTTTTGACAGCGTGAGATCCTAATAAAGATTGCTCATTTTGTGTACTCAAATGATGTCAATTTCACGATTTGACCTACGTGCGGAAAATTGTTAGAAAATAAAAAACTTTTGAAATCTGAGGGAAACCACTTTTGTTCCGATGATAGGCAATGGTTTCCTTATCCACATGCAAAGTTTTAAGGCAAGATTTATTTTTGAACCAATCTCGAGTGGTCGGAAATTACAGAGACACGCTCTTAATGCTTAGTTTGTGTCTTTTCGTTGGTCTTGATGCTCCCCTGGACAAGGTTCAGCGAATTCTTTTTAAGTTTTAGCTATCCTTCCCCTGTATTCGTTCAGGGGAGTGTCAAGAACAAGAAGGCAATAATAAAAAAAAAAATAAAAAAAAATGAAAAAAAAGAAAATGTACTGTGAATCAGGGTAAGATTCGAACGTCCAAATTATCTCAAGAATTGTTACTATTCTACAGTTTGGGCTATCTGCGCCTTATCCCGGTCTTGAGGCACTTTTTAAATATTTTCTTCCAGTTCAATTGGTTCTTTCTAATTTTTCCTTTGTTCTGATTGGCTGATATGATCACTGGTTTAATTTGGTTTTGTAACAATCTATCATGAGTGTTACTCCTGGTTTTTCTACATAATTATATGTTTAGTATTTAAATAGACTCAAACCTACTTCTCTGGATAAAATTCATTCTGTCAATAGCCAGATAATTTGTGATCTTTTGTTGCCTCTGAAGGACATGTCCTAAATAACAATCATTTAATACTACTACTGCAACTGTATTATTTTAATTTAAAAAGGTTGCTTTACAGATAATTGTTGGGCACTAGGAATAAATAGCCTCATCTGTCCAAAAACCACTAAAAGCCAGTGCTGCAAGGTAAATTACTCCCACACAAAATGGGATGTTAGCCTGTGCATCACTATTTCAGCTTTGACTGAAATTCATTTATTGTTTGTTTGATACATATGAATGACTTACATTTATTCACTTATTCACTATTACTTGGTGACAACCTTATGGCTTGTCATTGAACATTGTAATTCAAAGCAGGGAGCAAATTAAAGTAAGTCGATATTTTAATGTTTGCTCTTCTAAAAAACTTGGTATGAAGGTTAAGTGGTTGGTAATAAAGTCAGATAATCATTTGTAATTCTCAAAAGTCATCCTAATGCGACATGGCCTCTTTAAGAGACCACCTTTGTGCCTACTACCAGCAATAAGTCATGACGAAAAACAGCATTAGCTGAGGTACCAATATCTAAATCAATTATTCCTCATGAAAAAGATAACGCACCTGCTGTACATTAAGTAATTACATTACTCTATGATGACAACCTTCAATATTGGTGCAGGGCTTTGGGCTCTACTATTTTCAAATTCACCAATTGGAGACTAGAAATCTTAAAATGGTTGAAGAAAAAATATATTTGAAGGCAGAAGGAGGAAAAGGGGAAAAAAAGCCCAGAAAGACTCAGTTTTTTTTTATGCAAATGTTAATCTCCCATTAACTAAAGACCATAAGCTACATGACTGCCAAACACAGTTCACCAAAGTGGCAATTTTCGCTGCAAATTTAGCTAACAAAATTCCCCTTTTCAGGCTGGAGACCAAGAGGGTAGCAGCTTCAAGCCCTGTGCTGAGATGCAAATCCATCACCTTACTTTCACATGCTTTCACTGCCAGGCCAACTAAGCTAATGAGCTACAGGTGAATGTTCCTGCACTATGATCGTATCAAATATATATGATTATATGCTTACTCCACCATAATCAAAAAGCTGGCAGACTACCTACATTTATTTATCAACTTAAAGTTGACAAAAATAGATTTGTGAAAACCACCAAGTAGACTTAATAAAGCTGAAAATTTGAAAGTTAAATGACCATTGATATTATAACCTTTTAATGACCTGAGGGTCTAAAATTAAATGTTTCTAAATCTCTTGAACCTATTTATTAAGGACTAAAACATTCTCCAACTAATTTAACTTTTTGTTCGATAAGAAGTAAAAAATATGCTTTGTCTGCTTGGAAGTATGGGGTCTTAAAGGAGGAAATAATTATCATGTCCTCCTGTTTACATGCTAGCAGTGAAGGCTACAAAACGGACAATCATGCCCACAACAAAGAGAGTGATTCCAATGCCAATTGACAAGTTTGCCAACTTCCTGGTCTCCATGCTCAACATATTGGCTGTAGCAAAGTCTCCTCGCATAATGGCATCCCGTGTCTGTCAAAAGATGAAAAGAGAAAAATAATTGCACTCTTTTGTGTTCATAGGAAGGTAATGAACATGAAAGCAATCTTTGCAGTAATGAACACCACTAAAGTGGTAGTGAAAATAAGAACCAGAAACAATTCAGGCCTGTATTAGATTTGAACCCATGATCTTTGCAACAAGTTAACTGTGAGGAAAGTTAGCTAATTTCTTATGAATGCAGATCAAGAGAGACATTTGGTAAGTTAAATATCACACAATATATGTCATGCAAAGCACATGTGGACTGAACTCATGAGAGCATGTGACTGCTTACCTCATTGGATTTCAATATGGCACAAATTCCAGTTGGGCAAAAACAGAAGAAACAGGCAAACCAGGCCAGGAAACAGTAATCAGGAGGTGCTATCTGTGGTGCCACAATAACACTTGGTCCAACACCCCCTTGCTGAAAATAGTGAATAGGGTATGAAGCTAAGTGAATTTGACAGTGTTTATGATCAGTTTTCAGACTGCAAAAAATTACAGGAAGAAAGTTAATGTGAACAATGATCCTCACTTACCACAACAGTAACAGAGTTTGTTTGTTGAGTTGTTATGGGGGGAACATGATAACCTTGCTGATAACCTGGGTGGTAACCAGGCTGTGCAGAATAACCAGGCTGTGCAGGATAACCAGGCTGTGCAGGATAACCAGGCTGTCCTTGGTAGCTAGGGGGATGTGTTGGGAATCCTCCTTTGTCAGTTGAATCACCTCCCAAGTGAGGAGGATGGGTTACAGGTGGGGCACCTGCATATGGCTGCGGAGGGCCTGGGTATGCTGCTGGTGGTGACTGTTGCCAACCATACCCCTGGCCAGGGGGAGGGTACTGCGGCTGAGCTGATGCATCTCCTGGTCCTGGGTAGGGGGGAGGTGCATAGGCAGGTGGTGCAGAACCTGTCAATCAATCAAATAAAATTAACATTTCGGGTCACAAAGGAAATGCCATGCTGAGAGGGCTCATATCCCAAAGATTCTCTGAGGATCTCTGTTTAAGGTCTGGCTTATGACATCATGTTTTCTTGTACAAGACACCTTACATTTGTAGTCTAAAAAATACTCATGAGATACACTGATTGGATTAGAGATGAAAATAGTCCACAAAAAATTAAGATTACTTTTAAAGCATAATTACCATTGTCATTCGGTGTGTTAGGTTCCATGTTTAATCAAAAGTATCCAAACAACTTTATTGAGCCTGAAAATTACAAAGAAACAAAAATAGTCACCATGAGAAAATGAAAAGAAAATTATTTAGTATCAAACTCTGATTAAAACTAGTAAACATTTGTACTTGACCTTCTGTAGCATGTTGATTAAATGGATGATATGATTAAGAGGCCTTGAGCTACTTTATTTCTTTTTTATTACAAGCTTTCACCGATCTACAGCAGTATTACAAAATGTTTCAGTGTGTTTATAAAAAAGCAATGTAGGTATAATAATATAGATCGATTTATAAAGCACATTTCCATGTAAATGCTCTAATGCGCTTTTCAACACTGTGCGGGGGACTTTTTCAGACTGCCTGGGGCAGTTTACCATTAATAAAGGAGAAATCTTTACAGATGCCCCCTCCCCCCTTCCCAGTAAACAGGCCAGACCACATCACAGTAATCTTGTGATGTGGGTTCTTTGACGTCCCCTGCCGAAATTAACTAATTGATAGGTGCAGGAGACGGGGCCTCTGGCTTTACGTCCTATCCGAGAAGACGAAGCAATGTGAGTGAAGCGTCTTGCTTAAGGACACAACGTCAAGCCCCAGCCAGGACTTGAACCCAGGCCATTTGACCCAGAGTCCAGCGCACTCACCACTGGACTACTCATGCCTCGGTGACTCCATTCTTTTTAAGGAGGCTCGAAAGGGTTTTCCACAATTTACAGCAAGTGTCAATCAGTAAAAGATATCAGGACTGTCAAACTTATCATCAGGATAATGACTTGATATATGCATAACACTATGTTAGGGCAATCTTTTGAGGGGGTTCACCAGGCATTACCTGTTGCCATGGCAATGGTACAGTAGTGCTACAAGACCTTCTAAAACTCAGTTTTTGAAAGATATCTCAAAAACCAAGTCGGTGACCTAGTTTTTTTTTTCAAATTTCTTAAACATCATCACATTCTCTACCTGTCCATGTGATATTAAAAAAAACTATCAAGAAGAACTTGAATTATTTAGGAAAATGCTGTTTTAAAATGTAAAAAACTTTCCACTAATAATTTTTTTTAAATTTTCTTCAGAAACACGTAATGATGAAATTAATTTGTACACAAAAAATCAGGGTAGGTCACCGAACTAATTTTCAAGATATTAGTTCATCAACTTAGCGAGCTTTATTTCTGGTTTTTGCAATTTTAGCTCCCACTTTTATATCCAGTCACGCGTTTTAAACGATACCGCTGACTCAAGGGCTCATTTTTGCGAGGATGAGTCCGTGTCCGCGCGATTAATCGACAGATGCCCTCAGCGCGGAAAAATCGTTCATCCTGAAGATGGATCAGATTCACATTGTTTTGCGATTTTACACATTCCTGAAAAGTGAGTCATCATTTGAGACTCAGACTGCTTACCATTACGACAGTTGGAAATGAACTCCAGAGAGAAACTCCGGAGAGAATTCTCTGGCGGAATTTGATATATGATGACAAGTTGATTTTGCAGATGGCGCCGATACCAGTACTCCATTGAGGCCGTTAATGTTAAGTTTCTCGTACAGAGATTGTAGTGTAACATGAGACAAACCCGCATCTGCCAGCTTCTGGACCATTTTTGTCGAAAGATGAAGCTTTCCATCGAACATCTGGATGGTATCTTGTCGCTGTTCCGAGAAGATGGTTTGATCAAAGGCCTCATGTGGCGATGCACATTTACCATGATTGTTCATGTGCAGTTTGGAGTGGAAGAGTGAAAACAATTTGGAGTTAAAATAATTTGCTTTGTCATCTTCCAGATTGTCATGAGCATCAAACTCAGCGGAAATTAGGGTTTCATATACATCAGCAATTTGTTGGTCGTCACAGATTTTGCGAATTTCTATAATTTTCGAGGCACTAGAGGTATGAACAAGCCTTGGCTTCTTTTTTTTTTTCTCTTTGCCACTGTCATAACCGTGAACTTTCATTATTCTGTTTTAAATGGAAAACAAAACAAATTTTGCAATCCTTTCTTAACAAATGTGAATCCGCATTTTTGTAGTTGTAATTTACAGTTTATCGAGGGAAATATCAACAATCTTTCTCACAAGTTTAAGATGAATATTTTATTTTAATTTTACCATTTGTGGTTGAATTAGAATTAAAGTCTCATCTACATTTTTATGATCTCTTGTTTACTGAAAATTATGTTTATTTTTATGGCAACATTTACACTTCTCCATTTCTGTTAATAAAACTGTCAATGTTTACAATCTTGCATCCAACAATGATTTCATTTTCCTTTTCATCTTCCAGTGAGTTGTTTAAGAAAGGTTTCGGTCATTTCATTTTATTAGGAATCAAATTCAATGCAAAACAAATTGTAGCACTCAGAGGTATCCACTTAAATTTTTCGCGGACAAAATAAGATCTACTGAATGCACTTGACGCGACTTTATTGATGGGGTGTCGACTTCACCATCCTCCTTTCACTCGTTAAATAAAATTTTTTGACCACTTTCGGCAAGAATCCTGCCATCTGAATATTTTCCTAGCTGCTTTCAAGAAGTAAACTTTCCATTTTTGTTTCTCAAACAACCACTTCTGCTGGAAACAATAGAGGTGCCGGCAATTTTGAAACACTCATGGCAGCCATGTTTGCTTACAAATCGCCCATGGATCTGATCGCGCGCGCCATTGTTTATTTTTCTCACGAGTAATTAGCTTGCGTGTATCTTGGAATCCATTCTCCGCGCGGTCAAACAACCCCTCTCGAGCCTCCTTAAAACTGTTTTATACTGCTACTAGTTCCTAACCACATATCAAATTTTCATTGGTTAATTCTTGATTAGTGATATTATCGACAGTCTTTCATTGATCTAAATATTTTTTTTATTTATTTATCACAAAATACAAATAACCTTTTTCACCACAAAATGCAAATAATGATAAAAACAAGACAGTCACACAAAAACAAATAAAAGTGGTGAAGAAGCCCAAAGAGAAACCATGGGACTTATAGATATTGGGCTCCCTCAGAGTAAAAAGGAGAAAGAAAATAAAGTTAATGTTCACCTGTGTGGGATATATAAGTACTTTGGTTCATTTAGTAGAGGTGATAGCATAATTTCAAGTGCAATTTGGTGTTAATAAGCAAAGGTAAATTTTTTTGAAGAAAAACAAATTGTGGGAGCCCAAGGGCGAGTGCAATTTGTAGTCTGAAAAATTTACAAACTTATTTACAACAAATTGCACAAGAAATCATGTTGTTACTTATCAATAGTTTACATGAAAAATATATCACAGAAAGTCCAGGAAAAAAATTAGACAACGAGTGCTATTTGTAATTTGAACTTGTCTTAAAACTTTGCACTCATGTTACAACTTTGCATTTCTGTTAAATGAAAAAAGCAGCCTATCAGAAGCATGTTATTCTTTCATGTATATTCTTAACATATAAAAAAGAAAGAAGCAAAAAATACAAATAAGGAGGTTGCATCTGCTGTGAATTAAGTTTATTGCCATGGCTGTGAGAGATCAGTTTAAGAGCTGAATTTTCGTTTGAATCTTGCTTTCACGAAGGTGCTCTTGTTTTTATTCCATTTTCCCACTAACTTGCTGCCATGCAAAGGTTTTCTTTTCTTTCTACTAAAGTTTCCTCTCATTTTAGAAAGTAAAATACTGAGGTCAATTGCAGAGAAAATGTTTTCTCTTGACACCTTTAATAGATAGATAGATAGAAACTTTATTAATGTGTCAAAGAACCTTCTAGTTTGGGAGATATCCCATACTAATGTGGGGACACAATACTAATTTTATAAGCATGCACACTGGGAATATATATGAAGGGTCCTCACACATTTGAATTTGATTACACAAACTAAACTGGGGTTGGTTACAGAATGTTGTTTTTAGTTAATAGATATGACTATCCCAACCTGATCAAAACGATTCGTAGGGGTGAAGTTGTGATCAATAGATTTTCAGTTAATCACCGACAACTATCTCAGACCCAGTCTCACAAGATAAATTGATGGTCTCATATTCTAATACTCCTGGGGGCCCAGTTGTTCGAAGGCTGATTAGCACTAACCCAAGGTTAAATTCTAATAAGGGTTTCTTTAATCCTTTGTTCAAAAGTCTTTTTTGGGATAATATTCCTTACACTTTTTATAGCATCCAATCACCAAGTTGTAGAAAAAAAGAATTCCACTGAATTTCCTTTTAAACCTTTAAGATCTGAAATCAGATTTTACAGTAACCCTGGGTTATCTTAACCCAGCTTTGGTTCTAACTTCCTCACTGTTGAGTCAACCAGCCACAAATTTGTGCCCGACCTCATCCATCAAACATACTCTAAATGCAATCTTGTTAACAGGTACATTATTTTGGAATGGAACAAACAACTCTTTGACCTAATTCATTTTTCCATTGCGTATCGACGATTTAGGCATTTACAGCTGTAAAACCTCAGTCCTAACAGAACGGACAACATATTAGGCGCTAAAGCAGCGAAAGCAAATTACATGGCTTACTAATTAGGAATAGCTTACCACAAAGGAAATTACACAAAGTCAACTTTGTATCTCAATGCAATTTCCCCATCTCTACAGACACATCGTACAATCTCCATGAACGAGAAAGAACCGGAATAATTCGAAAAGTAGAAGGGTTCGTCGTAAGAGGTCACTGATTACATTTTTAGTTCTAAGATAAGATATAACGAGAGAATTAAGACATATAACCATACAAGAGTGTCGACGTGCTAATCGCAATAACTTTCTAATGAGTAAGTTTAGCTGAAAATAGACGCGCAATATCCAAGCTTTCTGTGCAGTCGTTCATCAAACAGAGGGTCTGTCAAGCGAAACATCTACATAAGAGTTCCTTGGATACAATGAATATACGAAGTTCATATATTTTGAACTGCGGTATTAAATACGTATGATGCACGATCCTTCGCAGTAGATAGCGCTATTTATGCAATAGCGAAATCAGACCTGAAAAAAATCCGGCCCCATCTGGCCTGATTTTTTTCAGGCGTGATTTTCGCTATCGCATAAATAGCGCTATCTACTGCGAAGGATCGTGCTTCATACTTATTGTTCCTTAGCTTGAACTTACAAAGTTTTGAGTCACAAATAGCATTAAACAAACACCAATTGTGTGAAGTTTACCTTGAGAAATGATTAAAAACAACTGACTAACGCCTTCGGTGCCTTTTTCAGGAATCTTTTCCCTCCGAAAGAAACTTAGAGACTTCAGCCTTTAGACATCTGCTCAAAGGCTTCTAACAATTACTTGACGTCATTTCAAAGACGTCACCGTTGCTAGCCACAAAGAGGCCTGGGCACGAGCCAGAGAAAACGGACCCCAAAGCGTACGTAATCGCGTAAACAAGTGAATGCCAGATTTTCCCGGAAATTTCGTCTTAAATCTTTGAGACTCGAGAGAGTTCGCATCACTATAAAAGCCTTCGCTTTTTCTCCTCAATCCTAAAACCTTTCATGTGTTTTAATTTAGCCGCTCAAACGTACTCAATCCCGGCCCAAAGTTGTTCGACTTCCTGTCAATTTATGAATGAGGTTTTTTTTCTCACTCAGATATTTTGTCGCCAATTTCAGGCTGAAATTAGCATTTCGCAGCCCTAAGAATAAAGAATCAATAGCTAAATATACAACTGAATAAAGATCAATGACATGATTTATTTTGGCATTGCCTCAACATGCTACCGTCCATAAACCACTAACCACCCAATATACCACAGGTTGACCAAGCACCAAAGAGCAACTGGAAAGGGCAGGCATGAAGCCACTGAGTGCGGAAGTGATGTCTCGTAGATGGAAAATGATTGGTCATATTCTTAGGAAAGATCGTAATAATGATTGCAATGTTGCTGTGAGTTGGGCACCAGAAGGTAAAAGGAGAAGGGGTAGACCAAAAACCAATTGAAGACGTGCAGTAGAGAAAGAAAGGCAAGAGGCAGGTTGGAGGTCGTGAGAGGAGGTGAGGACAGCAGCAACCAATCGAGAGGAGTGGAAAAGCTCTGTGAAGGCCCTATGTGCCACGAGGCACGAAAAAGATTGATGATGACCAAGTACGATCTAGGAGTTATACCATACTGCTTTTACACATCAGGAAAAATATGAGAATGTGAATGGGAAACACAGTTACATCATGAAAACAGGAAATACCCGTGATTTATTGAAAAAAAAAACCGATCTTGCTTCCGGTTTGCAACTGTTTTTCAGTCAATTCATAGAGATTCTGGGAGTAGTTAGTCTCTGTGTTTTTTCATGTGTCTAGGAAGAGCGCTGAAGAACACTCCGAGTTACCCCGCCCCTAGACCATCATGGAATTGTCGGTGATAAATTTTAGATCAACAACTGATCAGAAAGGACATGAAAGTGAGAACATGCCTTGGCAAGGAGCTAGGATGAATATTTTCGGTAAAGAGGGGGGGTGGGGTTGTGACGCAGCTGTGAAGACTTAGCAGTTGTGGCTGCTACTTAGTGTAAACTTTGGAAACCTCATACAGGTTGTGCGGGATACGAGGTGCTGTTACATGACATAGTAACTGACCTTTTGCAGAGCAACTCGATCCTCGGACTTGCAATTCAAACACATTGTATGTAATCTTCACCATCCACTCGGAGCTTGGTATCAGTTATCGTAAGTAAATTATTCCTTCTATTTTAATTCTCGTTCCTTCTTCACATATGTGAATTGTAACGGAAAGTCTGAAGAGTTCGAGATTCCTCCAGTTTCAAAGGATTCCCGCCGAGGCTGTAACATGTTAGAGCTACTGCACTCACTACATTGGACGTAAGCTTAAAGCAACCTATTCTGTTAGCTTTAAGAAATGACAGTTTCCACAAGTTGCGAGCAATGGTTCTCAAACATAGACCATGAAAGAAAGAATCTGCTAATGAGTTCTAAAGCTACCGTCGACCGGGAACATTTTAACATACTGTTTGATTAATTTATTTACAACGTATAAACAAACCTTGGGTTTTGTCACGCAACGCACTCGCAAGAGGTCTCTCCACAAGAAATGACGGAGTTCTAATATTCAGAACTCTTTAGAATAGCAGTAGCTTATTAATTACAATTGATTGAATTGGAAATTTAAAAGCTCTTTGTTCGCTTAGAAATTTTTCTTTCGCAAGGCTTTGTGAGCCCTTACTATACATTTAAGGTCTTGAGTCTAAGGAGTGACTGTTTTAAGTAAAAATCTCGAAGTTTGGTAAACATCAGATTTATACAACTGAGACGATAGGTTTTCCTGGTCTTCAAGACCTCAGTGGTGTTCCGACTTTCGCATGCTTGATTAAGAAGCAATTTTCGTAACCCACTGAGCTTTTTTCTTGAAAAGGACCACTTCAGAATCTCATCAACAAGAACATGTAATAATTTTTTCTTCATTTACGTCTATGTGAGTCTAGTTTGACTTAGATCTAGACTTGATACGTCACCAAATCCGCATCTTAGGCAAGACTATGTGAAAACGACTCTAGTTGTAGGAAAGAGTCGATTCTGGCGCATACCATGATTTTATCGGCAGCCTTCAATAAGTTCTTAGATAAGTTCTTGAATAAGTTCTCTGATAAAGGTTTTGAGCAAGAACCTATCGAGCTACTCCGATAAAATCATTGTTTGTGCCAGAAAGGCCTTTTCCTACAACCTACACACACTAAAATGGTTGTCACGTTATCGTGACGTGACATGACGTGACCGTGAAAGCCGTCAGGAGGGTTGACAAGAGCCGTGCATTACATATCACTTTGATAAATCAAATGCTCTCTCGTGTGCCTCGACAAAGGCATCGACATCGGTAACAATGACATGACGATGACGAGAATGATAAAGATAAAATAGGAATAACGTTAAACTATAACGATACCGACAATGATAGGGATAACGTGACGATGACAAATTCAGTGACGACGATATTTTTAACAAAAACTGTAATTGCGACGAGAACAACAATAACAAAGACAACGATACCGTTGACGATAAACGAAAGGATAAGGAAAAGACAAAGACAGCAACGACAACTATAAGGATAGTAACGATGATGATGATGATATTTGTTTATTAATCGTCATTGCAAAATTATGAAAATGAAATGCCAACCTTAACTCAGTTCTGTGTTGTGTACTCTTTACATCGATAGTTACGAGCAAGAATGACGTACGGCTGGCATGGACAGGCGTCACAACCGACAAGCTCTTAATTCACCTAGAGGCGACTGCCTCGATGAATGTGAGTATAAAACATAGGGGACATCGCATAAGTGTGCTGTGTCATGAAAATTCGACTAAAAGAGTTTAGACTATACTGGTAACCGTGGCATTTGGGAAAGAAGAATTAAGAAGCGCTACCCCCAAATAAGCACCGCAGTTCCGATATGATGTTTAAATATTCCATGAATTCTTTTACAAGCTTTGATCTTATGTGTGTATCAGTTGAATATCTTGAGGGAACTAGGTGCAAATCTTTTCCAATGGATAGATTCAGACTTAGAAGAGGCGTATTATCCCACGGTGGAGCTCGTGGACTCACATCAAGAAGGGGTAAGTGGGATCGAAGTTGAGGTAATGCACTGGTCGCCGCCGAAAATGTCCTCCCCAAAGTAGGATGCCCAAACTCCTAAGGCCGTGCTTAAGCCGCGAATTCCCCACATCACTCGTTCCTATCCTTCGTATATTCAAAAGTAAAAAAAAAAGGAAACGGCCTGAAGGGCGTGAAAATGCCAGTAGCCAATACGCGGTTGGGTTTAGTTTGTTTAAGAGGGTGGAACGAGTTTTATGGACCAGTCACAGAGCGAAATATAATAAAAACCAATTCAATAATAGATTACTTTCAATATCCAAATGATAATTGATTTGAAAGGAGTTTACGTTTACTTCATTGGGAATCGTGTAGCCGATGGAGCGCCTCAAGTGTTTTGTAAGACTTGAATCGAGTGTTTAGATAATGACTTGAATTGTTTAAAGGGGCCTTAGATTAACATTCACAAATTAAAATCATTGAAAAGTTCATAATTACCAAATGAACACAAAAGAAAATTTTCATCAGATATTATTCCTCCTCCAATTTCCGCCCGAGTGCCCTTTAATTTGTTAGCACTAACATAACTATTACAAAGAAAGCCATCTAAGAGCGACGTGACGTCTCAATTAAAGGCAAACCCTTATAACATATGGTTGTCGAACCATACGGACAGGTTGATTGGAAACTAATTTGAAGATGATCAAGGTATGAATCAAGTTTTATATCGAGCCACTGGAATTTCTGGACGCGATAGAAATGTTTTTAATTTCACAAATAGCAATAACGAGTTACTTTCTTTGCGAGTGAAAAGACACACGTATCTTCTAATCACTGAATACCTTATTGATAATTTGGAAGGCTAATGTTCCAGCGAAGACGTCACGAGCGCAATTATGATAATTGAATCCTTTATTATCACACGGAAGATTTTTATGTAGCGTCGGTAGTATTGTCGTACTATGGATCGTCGGGGCCGTAAAAACGGTTAGAGAAGCAAAACGTGATTAAAAGTTGGTGAAGGTATCAAGGAGAGAGAAACGTCGCAAATGAACAGAAAGGTGCGATATTGTAGTATTCATTCGGATGGGTACTATGTGAATCTATCATGACTTGTAGTTAAACAGCGTTACCTACTGATAGTCACGCGAAACCAAGTCTGACATAGGTGTTAATTTGACTTAATACCGTCTTTGTGGTTGGGTAAATTGCTCGCTGTTTAATTTCCTTCTTGGTGGTTTATTTGAAATCAAGTTCTTGAACAGTGTTTCGACCATCAACGAACGTAAAGGTCACTCAAATAGTGTCCACACTGGTTTGTTCAGTTAGTTCTTTCTTGAAAGAGGAACCCTTGTCACTATACGTGATCAGTTAATCAGTTGTGGGTGTTAGTTCGGCTATCAAGTAGAATTCTCTCCAATTAGGAGGTCTTTCTCCTCAAAAACTTACTTTGTTTGATAGAGAAAGTAGTTGATCTGTTGAACAAAAGATGAAGCGGGACCATTATGATAACGACTGAGAGCCGCATGACGCTTTTTGTATTTACTATTGGCAACTTACGTCCAGCTGCACACATTGAAGTTGTTAGTTGGGCATTTTTCCCGCTCTATGACTCATTCTTAAGCTTGAAAGATAATGCCATTACTGAGAGGACAAGAGCTGAAAATGTTTCCACAAGTTTCAATTTCAGCCGCTTGAGTTAACTTCAATGGAATTTTTTAACTTTCAGAGACTCTTGTTTACATTACGAATTGTAAAAATAATAAAGATATTGACTAAAAAGTCAACTGTCCGTATCGAGGGGTCAATACCGGAGCGACAATCCATAAAAACATGGTATACGTCATAAGCTCAGATTGTGCTGTGTTTAAAAACAATTTTAAGTGCTGCCTAGGAAACCAACTTTTACCATTAGGCTGGATGAGTTCCAGGTGGAAATTGCTGTGGTGAATCACAACAGAATGTCTTTAATCTTCACAAGTACCAATTTCTTTTTAGTTTATGCGCGATTTCATGGATAGTGCTTGACCGCGACTTAACCTTGTAGCTTAAGTTTCTTTCTTATTGCAAGATGGACTCGTCAATTTCGCGACATAGCCGACTCCTTGAACTCGAGCAATCTTTTTTAATGGATTTTGAGCTAGAATTTTCAGTTTAAAACCAAACAAGCTGGTTTGACTTGAAACAGATAACGAAGTTTAAGCGCAAAATGAAGGAGAAGTCTTAAGTGATGGCATTGGCATTTTTAAAGTACTTTTAGAATATTTGATATGATATGGCCTGAATGGTCGGTTGCTATTTCATGCATGTTCTAAACAACGGGGATGTCTATGTCTTGGCGAAACTCGACTTAAGTAACCAGACATCGCGTGAAAAAAAATACTTGTTTTCTCGAACTTTTTCTTGTTCTTGTACAGTGTAGTGCACGAACAGATGTCCAAGTTGGATTTTAAACAACAGCAGCAATAAAATGGCTCAAAATCCATGATGCTACTTTCAAGGAAGTATTTAGAGTTGAAATTTGTATTAAGGTGCAGTTACAATACCAGTCTCCCTTCATTCAATGTAGTACAGTCACTAAAAACAAACTGCGATATTGTACTAAGGAAGAGGAACTGAAAGTAAGGTCGTTAGGAATAAAATTGCACTCCATTTTAAAATAAAGCAATTTCCTGAGTGCTAATGTGTCAAGCACTGTATCGCTAATTGTAGTTGTCTTAATTTTCTGGCCACATCACACTGATGTTCAAATGGTATCATAGATTTCTTGGTGCCACTGAGTACAGATCATCGTTCATTTACATATATAAGATCTTCTCTCTTTTATCAGTCTATCTTTTTGGAATTAACTGCCCTAAATTTCAATTGATCGTGCATCGTTGACGTGTGATATTGTGAAATTAGGCACACTACAGCGCTTACTTTACTCTAATTACATATCACAGAACATCGTGTTACGATTGCTATAGGCGATCACATGATATTCTTTGGAACACTTTAGCAATTCATGAAGAAAAGAGTTCCTTTCCTTTTCATACGAGGTAAACTTGTCAACAATCCGGATTAATGATGAAATATGTCATCTATAGTGCACTTGAAAGTGATGCAAGATTACGAATTTGTCGTGTCGTTTTCGTCCGACAGCGTTTTGTCTAGCGACGATGACTTCATGTTGGTTGTAACTTTTTTTTCGTTTTTATGATATTCAGCAAGAATCATTTACGCCCTAAACTGGCCAGGAACAGATAGAAATTGCGTAGCCAAGTGAGAGGAATGGAACTCAATGGAGGTAAGATTTTTATCTCTTTATTATTAAGCTGTATTTTTTTTTTCAGGGTTTTATGATTTCCGCGATAAAAACTATGCAATCAAAGTAAACGTCAGATGTACGTGTTCAAATTCTTTGTTAGTACTGGTAGTCACCTTTAGGCCCTCGAAACAAAAGGCGAAAGCCAATATGTCTTATCACAACTTCAGATGGCAAAAGAAAAGGTTGCTGAAGATAGTGATAGAGACAAAAGATAAGCTGTCCAAACACATTGGGTTAGTGTTTTCCGGGGCACACAGAGACATCATTATGTAAGAGAAAACTGATCCAATAGAGGAAAGAGGCAAATACAGGGAGCTTCCTCAAGCTAACATCATAGGATTAAAAAAATAAGGCAAAATGGAAAACGATTTTGAAGTATGTTGACGGAATCTTCAGCGTTAGTGAAAATGAGCAGAAATATCGTGAACCCTTTAACTCCCACGAGTGACCAAGACAGAAAATCTCCTCACAATATCAATACAACACCCAACAGACAAAGGGTGAGAATAAAGGAAATCATCAGCCAGGAGATCATTAGTTGATTCAATGCAATACCAAACTCTCCAAACTAGTATCATACTGAGAACTGTAACTGAACTGATAGAAAGGAAAAAAAGAAACTGAAGAAAAAGAATTGCTGATAGAGAGGAAATTACTATTAAGATCTTGGGAGTTAAATCAGACAGCAAACGAACATTTATATTTCACCCATTGTTTTCGAGGAAATCAGTTTGAATCAAAAGGTTTGCAAGTTAGAGATGAAAGTTCATCTACATGATATTTTCTGTACCTACCGTAACAAATATACACATGTTTGTTTTATTACTCTGGACTGAAAACTCCAGTAGCCCGCGATGGGTCTTAACCAAACAGTACAGACGAATTCTCAGGTTTAAAATGCCAGATCATGATTTGACACAAAATAATTCCTGAAGTGACGTTCCTTCGGTGTTGATGTGAAAGTTTTTGAACTGGATTGCGTGCTATGGAAGCCAGATCTTTTCTCTGCATTGAACGACATTTTTTCCCTCTCAACAAAGATGGTAAAGCTTCATATTTGAATTCTGTTAGAATCCTCTCTCACAATAACTTTGGCACTGAATTCGAACTCCCTAACGTCTCAGATCTATTTCGTAATTCTCCCTTCTGGCTGCTACCAGCAGTTTTCTTTAATATGATTTTAAGTACCCTCCAGCTGATACGCATGTATATTCTATAACCTAACTACAGGCTAGTATATCGACGTATTAAGAAGATGTTACGTTTTCATCACCTCTGTAATTCAGGGCTCTTCAAGACAACGTTACATTGCATTTTCGTTTTTACCAATCGGGTGAATTTGTCTTTTACAGTTTCACGTAATGGCCACATCAAGCAACAAAATCTCAATAAATTAGAGAACGAGAAGGTAAAAAACTCAACACTCACCATCTCAGATCAAACTGACGAGGAAGAGGAAGGAGACCAAGTTACACCTCTGCCTGGTTCAACTGTGAACCTTGATATAGTGAGTTGGCCGCCAGAAGAGACAGACCCATCAGGGCAAGTCCGCGTTACAGTCATACCGTCGGCTCAGGTTTGTGTGTTATAAAGCCTTTCTCTCTATATATAGTTTTTTACGTTTATTCAGTAAAGTACGTCAGACAATAAGGAGGACTAAAGACGCTGCTAGCGTCAAGTGGACTAAAATAAATCTTTGTATGTTTGTCGAAGGACGAATCTAGAAGAAAATCCCGGTATTCAACATATCAGCAATCTCCGCCATCACTTATTCCTCGACCAGAAAATCACCTTTGTCTGGCAATAACTGCAATGGTCTGTTGCTGCCTACCCTTGGGTGTGGTCGGATTCATTTGCGCGCTACAGGTAAAATATCCCAGCGGTATACATACTCGTTTTCTGCTGTTGATACTTTGATGGGATTGTGTTTGATATCTGAAGTAGTCTTAAATGAAACGAAAAGAAGAAACGTGAGGCTATGGGAACTGAGCCTTTGGGCTATAGCAACAAATCTTCATACAAATTTATGCGCTATTTTATTTCCAGTATCCACATTCTACCACAACCTTTTTTTTTTTCATAAGAAACAAGGTAATTTGACAAGATCAAACAACGACCGGGAAAGAGAATGGGTACCAATTTGCTTCCACTACATTTTAGAACCACTCCAAACATAATTACATTTGTCGTGACTACGATTAATAGATTTGTGATACGGTCTGTTGTGTTTACCCTATCACAGGTGGACAGAACCTACGATGATGGAAACCGAGAAGGTGCCGTGGAGAAATCGAAAAATGCCAAGTACTGGAGTATGACAGCAATTGTGTTTGGCATGCTGGGAATAATTGGGGTGTCGTTTTATGGGATATTCTTTCATCTCGTTCCTTCTATATCATAGCCTTTGCGAGCGGTTGACGGTTGACTTAAATTTCAGGCGAGACAAATTTTCACATCTCGCGAAATAAGCATGAGAGTTTTTAATGATGCTCAGCGTCGAATATGCTACAATCAAGCTGAGTCTCTGTTCAGCCCTGACTTGGAAGAAGGACTATGGGAGAACGGTATCATATCCTGAATTTCTTCCTCGCAATCCTTTCACCAGCAACTGTCTATGTGCTTGAGGATGGCAGAACCAAGGACATGGTGTAAATCTATCTTAAACATGAAAGAATCTACGATCACAGAAGTAAAGAAAAACGGAAGAGGTTGTGTTACGGCCAATACAAAAAAGGGGGTGGGGTGGTGTTTTGGACAGCTCAAGACTATGATAGGCGCACCTCTCCCCCTGATCCAACTGCTCAGAGTCAGTTGGATCGAGAAAGTGACAGAATTTTATTTTGATTTTTAATGTCTTTGCTGCATGGATTCATCCTTACTGATACTCCAGCTTATCGAGACATGGCTGAAAAATCCATGTCGCTAATCACTTAGTCGACCGTAAGCAACGAGGAGAGAGCTTGGCTCACACTCTTTGTTCGTGAAGAGGAAACAAAAAATTTTATACAAAGCATGACTACGGACTTCAGTTACAGAGCGAGTTAAGAAAGTCAGAGGGTGAATTTTTATAGAAAATACTGAAGACAGACTTGGTTGCCTCAAAATCCTACAAAACCCTTTGTAAATAACTCGGCTCGAAAATTCTTCCTTAATAATTATGAAATTTTGCATCAGACCATAAAAATGAGATGTCACGGTTATAGTTAGTCTCCTTCGCAGCCGTTGGGGAGGAGCGTTGCGTGACGAGCCTAAAAACGGCTGCGAAGGAGACTAGGTTTTAGTTTGAAGTAAGGCGTTCTTCATCAACCCCTTGACCCCTAACAGTGATCAGCATTTAATTTCTCCCTAACAGTGATCAGCATTTAATTTCTCCCTGCAACATCACCCCTGAATCACACATTAAGGTTATGAGAGTAAAAGAAATGATCACCAACTAAAGAGGCTCTTGATTGTTAAACAAACACTCCTTGTTAGCACCTAAGAAAATGTATCAAGGACAGTATGAAGAATGTAAATGCTGATGTTAGGGAGTAGTGGGTTAAGAGAAGTCGTCATTCTCTCAAACACGATTTCTTAACACAACAGCGGATCCAGACTTATCTAATACCGCAGTTCAATAATACTGCATCATACGTATCTAATACCGCAGTTCAAAATATATGAACTTCATATATACATTGTATCTGATCCAGACTTAATTAAAATACGGTGGGACCCCGTTTTTAATCATGTTGGCATTTGTTAAGGTGGCAGCGGTAAAGCACCAGGAAGATTGAGTTTTGAAACGACTTCTGGTTGAAATTAAAAAACCGCTTAATGAACGAGAGTTTGTCATTTTGTCAAACAAACAATGTGATATAAACCTCTGTATTAGACAAAGAGATTTTCCTAACCGATACAATACCATACCTATGCTGTGTGATTTCAGTGCCTTAACGATGTTATCGTAACGCACTATGGGTTTAAAAAACAATAAGATGAATAATTTAATCCTGTTGAGGCTAACCCCACGGTGTTTTGAAGCGGGTAACTGTCGATAACCTCTGATCTAAGTCTCCTGTCAAGGCATATACATATAAATTTTCATAATGCATACCGCTGAACGAAAATATTGCTTTCAATTAAAAGCTGTAATTGCATGAGGTCACGACATCACACTTCGCTCGTAAACTTTGTTTTGTGTGAATACTCGATTAGACTGGACAGCCGATTTTTGTAGCCGATTGGCTAAGCTAAGCGAGAAACAACTTTTTATCTCACTGGCACGTTTCCACAGCGTCAGGTACGTGAAAAGGAAAGCAGGTTTCTGCATAAGCTTACTCATGATATTGCATCACCTAGTTGTCGATTGCATTCACGATTGCTGTTTAGCTACCTGCCTGTTGAAACCTATAGTTTTTCAAAGCATTTCGTTCGAAATGAGTGAAATTTCTCAAGAACGAAGCTTTGCCTCACAAAGCAACGAATTTAAAGCGCCCGAGGCTCTTTTCAAAATACAAGGCGCTGTCAATCGATGCTATGTAAACAGATTAAAGAAACTAATCATTCGATACCAAGTTAGCGGTACCTTATCGTTTGAGCTTTGGATTTTGAATAACATAAAAGTTATGTTTTATTTTACACCTTTGGGGGAGATCCTTTTTAAAAGCTGAAAGTAACCAAAGTGCCGTTTAAATTTTGCGAGAAAATAAACGCTTGCGTGACATTTAGACGCACCATGTCCATCGTACAAAATTTGGAAGTCGATAATTGCAACGATTTGTCTTTTCTTTGACCTATGCTTGGTTTTTTTCGTATATTCAAAAGTAGTTTTAGCAAGCTAGTGTGCACTGAGAAGATCTTCTGGAGCACACAAAAAATTTCTTTGTGATCGTTAGTCCGGATTTGTGATTCGAAGGAAATTTGCATATTACGTGTACGAGTCCTTTCAAAAGCAAATGGAGTTTGACTAATGGTCGTGGGTTGTGGGTCGTGGGTCGTGGGTACAAGTCGTGGGTCGTGGGTGCGGGTAAAAGTCGTGGGTGTGGGTAATACAGATTAATTAATGGTTAAGAGCTCATATAATAGCACCACTACTAATAATAAATTACTGTTATAGATTTTGTAGGGGAAAAGGGTTTTTTCGTGATCGCGAAGGACCCTTTGGCTGGTTTTTTTCTCTCGTTAAACGTGATTTGGTTATATTGCCGTGAACGTTGAATCGCCTTTTCTTCATGGAAATTGCGATATGACTAGCTTTTTTCACGAAACGTGACTTGAACCGTTGTTATTTTTCTTTTCCAAAAATTTATCCTTTAAGCGTCTCAAAACAAGACGTGAAACATGACTGTCATTAGCTACCGTGAAGTAATGCAATACTTCTCGACGAACAATGAAATGTATATTTCTCGAGTACGTCACATTTCCGGCAACTCTGCCGAGTCTGGTCTTTGTCAGATAAGAAATGAATCGTTTGAAAAACTATTAGAACCTCCTCTTTATTTATTAATTTACTTATTTCAATAATTCTTCATATCTAGTTTATTTTATGATTCAGAAAACGACCTGGCTAGTTAAATGGACGAAGAAAAATTTTAAGATTGTACTTGGTTCTTCGTTTAATTCTTGTCACCGATGCCAGTTGTCGTGACCAATTTAACATTGGCTTGTGATTTCCGGTTATCGATTATATACCGCACACTGGATACCAGAGGTTTTGTGTTTTCGAGCCTTGGAAAACCTTGGAGCCAACATATCCAGACCTGCAACTAACGTTGCAACGTTGCTATGTATATATCGGCTTATCTTGCAACAGTTCGCTGTTTCACTTCATTTTTTTTCTTAGTTGCGTGGTAGATGGTACGCGATACAGAGATGACAATTGATGAAGCATTCGGTTCTTTGTCTGAATGTCATTGATCAACACAAGCTTTATTTTCCCTAACCAGCAGAGGGATATACTGTTACTTTTACTTTTATTTTTAACCGGCACTGAGAGCACAATTTAATTTTAATTCAAAAACAAGGCCAATAGCCGTGTTTCTGATCCTCGTTTTATATCGAAGCTTCTTTCATGTTCTGAAAACGTTGCTCTTTTAATTAAGATTAACACTTCTCTCTTTTCAATGTAAGATTATTTTTTGTGTATTGATCAAGGGTTTGACCTGAACAAAACTCCTCAAACTCTTTGGAATGACCCTCATTTTAAGAGATGACATCATCCTACAAATAATGGCTTTGTCTTTGGTTTAACTTTTCTTTTTGGGTGAAATGAATTAATTCTGTTGGATGAAATCAATGAAATATTAGGCTCACTAAACCGAGCTGATACAATGATAAGGGTTGTATAATATTTATGTATTATTATAACTAATATTTTAGATGATTATTGTTATCATTTGTATTAATCACACCCATGACTTTTACCCACACCCACACCCACGACCCACAACCATTAGTAAAACTCAGGCAAATGAAATCGGTGCACCCAAAAGTGTTACATTTCACCCCACTAATCTCCTCTCAAAAAATCATTTTGTAACACGTTAATTAATTCGATAGGTTTTCGTGATAATGGGCAGTGCTGAGGTGTGACTTGCTCTTCCGCTAGAGGGCTATAGTTTGTGTGGCACGCTCTCAGTCCGTAAAAAAGCGAAAACGCAGTGAATATAAAACAGAGGGGTCACAAAGAAATGAGCAGCCGTTTACTTCATAATTACATCCGCTGGTTTTCGCTCGCTCGCCTTTTAGTTCGTTTCTACGGACTGAGGACCTGGAACCCGGATGTGACTTGTAAAGAGGGCTAGGAAAGAATCACGATATTAACGAAGACTTTGTTGTCTATTTTGTCGTAGTATTGACGTGAATCGCATCTATAAAACGCTATGAGTAACTTTAGCTGGTGGAGGAACTTGCTGGGTCAAAAGCTAACAGATGAAGAAATGAAAAACATAAAGTACCCAGCAACAGAACTCTACACTCACGTCACTTTCAAGACGATTCAAGCTGGAGCGCTACTAGGTATGGTCATTATTGCTCCTGTAGTTCGCCTTACAGCTGGTCCTCGCACTTTAGTGGCCATCAAAGAGACAGCTCTTCGGTATGGAAGAAATGGAGCGGTCATTGGGATTCCTCTGGGACCTCTCATGACTTATGCAAAAGCTAACAGTGGTGCAGGCATTGATGATGATGGAATGTTTGATCGTGCATACAGAATAAGGTAGATAGATTTCAATAATTGATGTTTATTAAAAACTAGATTATTGGATAATGCAATTCAAGACTTTTTATTGGCTTAGCCATTATGGTATATCAGCCAATATACCATAATCTACAAATATGGTAAGCGTACGTGTCAGCTTAAAATTAAAAGGGAGCTAATAATTTAATAAAATTTAATAATTTAATTTAACGTTTTTAATAAAACAATGATTCTACTCGCGCTTGTTGGATATGAGATGATTATAGCCAACGACGCGCGTAGCGCCTCGTTGGCTATCTATCATCTCATATCCAACGCGCGCTCGTGGAGTAATTGTTAAATATGCATAGCCTTTTTTTTTTAAGATGTTTAGAAATCAAGTTAACCCTGCAACCCCCTTAGAGTGACTATCAACGTAGTTCTGGTTATGATATCACCGCCGAATCAAAGACTTATTTGGTTATGAGAATGGTGGAAATGATCGCCATCTAAACCGGGTGTGGATTGTTAATTAAACAAACTCTCCCCGTTAGAGCCATAGGTAATGTTAATGTGCAGAGAATAACGTGTTAGGTTGTAAACGGTTAAAAAAATGTGTGCGTTTTTTCCAGTTTTCTGAAAATGAAGTTATTTCTTGACCTTCACAATTTCCTGTCTCGATAATTTCTGGTTTGATTAAGTGTGTCATACTCCGCCATACATATTCAGCTATGAAGTGGAGTAGGACTTGCTGAGGGGACAAATGGGGGTAAATTCAATTATTTTTACTTGTTTGTACTCGGTACTCCACTGCGTTTGAATTAGATTTGATTACAAAAATACTCAAAGATTTATTCTACTATTTTTGATCTAGGTATAACCGGAACCAAGTTCGAGTAGATCAAGCTTCCATTCTAGGATCCGTGGGAGGTGCAGCTGGGAACTTGTTGCTAGGGGGCTCAGCTGTGTCAGGTGCAGTTGTAGGCCTGGTCGGAGGAACCATGGCAATGGGTCTTTACAACACAGTTGTTGCCGAGAGGCATAAATGAACTTGAAATATAGAAGCATCAGGTGACGATGGGAAGGAAAACTCAGTGCTGTCAGGGGTCATGTTCATTTCCACTGTAATTATATAAATAAAAATTTACTGACCGGAAGCAGTAACATGTGGTATGAGGTTTTTGATTTTTTCGTGTTTATCGTGAACTGGCTTTCTGGTAATCTATGTCTTTAAAGTAGAATGTCTCAACTTTTATTGCAGTTCCAGTGCAAGGTTTAATGATATCTGAAGTCAAACTAAGAGTACATTCAGTTACTTAACAACTATTCACCAAAGTGGAGGTGGTTAGTGGTGGATATTTACTGAGCCGCAAAGCGGCAAGGTAAATATCAACCGCCAACCACCGACACTGAGGTGAATAGTTGTTTTAGTATATACTAAAACGGTGAGATAATATACGCCACCAAAAATTAATTTGAGTGATTTCTTCGCTTGTCCCGGATGCAAAACGGGACGCCATTTTTTCCCGAGTTGCTCGGAGGTAAATAGCAAAGGATATTCGGAGTTTGACTAGCCAATCAAAGCGCGCCTTCAACGCTATCCACTGTTTTAGTATATACTAAATAAAGATGATCGCAGTAAACTCATTTTATCATACGGCGAGAGGAATGACAGAATGAAAAGTAGGGAAGAGGGGCTGACGAATGATACGAATAAACCAAGAATATCTACCTTTCTCTATTTGTGTTTACAATGCTGGAGGGTTAAACTACAACAAGCGCAGCTTTTATACTAGTTTTTATTCATACTGAAAAGCTCCCTTTTCCCCAGCCACACACAGAGGCACTCTCATCAATGATCATAAACGTGTCCGTTGATAATGGCGCGCGTGTCAGTTTTGGGTAATAATTCTTTGGGAAGGGTTTTAGGTGCATATTAATCAAGTGATTATTGCATTTGAACCTAGTTTAGGGATCCATTTTTTTTTTCGGCGCTGTGTTGTAGTAAAGTAATGGTAGTTTTCTCTTGAACTAAGGGGCCCATCCCTTCACAACCTATCCTGGTTTTGTCAGCACGGAGCAGCGTGGAATATTGCCACTTCCCCATTAACCGGATGCAAGCTACGCCTCCCAGCAATTGTCAGTTTTCCTTAACAGTTCGTCGGCCAAATTCTGGGAGAAAGCAAAGTTTCATGCCTAAGAAGATAACGAACCAGCCAGGAGATCTCGGTAACTTTACCCTTTCCTATGATATTTACGAGAAGAATTCGTCTGGAATTCAAGAGCTTAAGTCGTGATTTCGCGATCATTTCCTTTACTCCCACGATATTGTTGGGAAGAATAATAGGCTTATCACTCTCTAAAGGATTAACGGCCTCCAACGAAGACCATGGAATGAGAGTGTGATTCTTGGCTCACAAATCTTTTATTTTGCATGTCTCGTTTTCTGATAATTTTCTTGTTGGAATTTCAAAACGGTCAATATCTTGATCCTGAAAGAGAAAAGGCTAACAAAAATCTGCTTTTTGGGAACGTAACGTTAACAGATCTTTCGAGAAATGGGCGGGGCCCTCTGGTCTTGAACATGGACCGCTCGACCCGGAAAACTAGTGTGGTAAATGTTAGGTTTTGAAAAATCCTACCGGCTAACACAAGGCCCCACAAATGGAGAACCCTCATCAGACCTCAATTCTTTCTTTTTCCACGAACATGATAAGTGAATTGAAAGCATCCAGTTAAACCTCACCAGACGCCACTTTCTCAGGGATCATTTTGCAACAGCCAGGGTCACACATTTCAGTATCATTGACATGACATGATAGGTTTACAAATGAACCTATGAAAAACGCTTTGCGATATACTAAACACACGTTAAACTTTTATTGCTCAAACGCTAAAAATCAATACAAAGAGAAAAAGACTGTAGCGTGAATAAAAAAAGCTGATAGTCCTCCATCCATCTGCATGCTAGACGTGACGCGATGGTAAAATCAAAAATCTACTACTAAAACTGTAAGAACACGAAAGAAGATCCATTCTGGTTTCAGCGACAAGCTGTAAAAACTACTCCTTACCTGTAAAATGTAACTTTAACTGTAAAATGTAACGGCTCTGAGGTTTTAAGATTGTTAGAAAGAATTAAAACTATTCGATTGAAATCATTGATTTCTAACTGTCTAAATCATGTTACGATAAACACTTTGTTAGACGTACAGCATAGTAAATGTTAAATGACTAAAATTCTGCAATCGGGAAAAAACCGCTGACTCGGCAAATGAGCTCTACATTACTGTTCTTACTTCTTTTATTCTGTAAACTATAAACTACGTCCACATAGCAGACGTCTAGTTGCTATATGAAATGTTGGTGAAGATAATGATGTATATGATGATTCCTCCAATGATAGATACAACGTTGAGCCACCTAGCAATGTTTGAGTTCCTCAAGGCACCATTGTAATCTCCTGCATTATATGAGCTGTCAACCTGCAAATGAAAAAACGAAACGTCAAACAAGCAAACAAAAAAATAAAGAAAGGAGATGATTACCACCATAAAGTTTTATAGCCTTAGTATTGATTATCTTGCAACTGTTGAAAATAGTTATGTTCGATTCAACAAATCCACAGTTTATGAAAGCGATCCTCGTAGTAATGAACCCTACTTATGTAGTAGTGGAAATATTTATTTGAAAAAATTCAGGCCCGAACGAGATTTGAACCCATGACCTTTGCGATACCGGTGCAGTGCTCTGTCAACTAAGCTAACAAACCGATTGGCCTTATTTCCACTATTGCATAAGCAGGGTTCATTACTGCGAGGATCGTTTTCATACATTTCATGAATCCGCAGTACACTTATATGATTTTCATATATTCAAATTCATTGATTGAAATCCACAGTTGTATAGCATAGCCTGTACTCTTATCGACAACGGTCTTTGTCATCACAATGGACAGAATTTTGCGCACTCAAAAGGCGCAGCCTAGTGAGTTCGCAACAAATTTACGTTATTCATATCGAAACTCGTTTGTGATCGTATACAGCACTACGGACCCACTTTTGCACGGTGGAGTACATTTCTAGACCAACAAGACCTTCTCAGTTGTTTTTGATTCCTCATGGGAAGGATTTTCAAACATATTGTTTAAGTTCCGTCTTACCATGCAAGAAAACACAACAGCAGCCAGTCCTATGGGCCATGCGCAGCAAAGGAAGTTGAACACAGACCAGCACATGTGATTTGGAGGACGAGGATTGGCCGCCACGACGACAGTCTGGGTAGCCTGTACAAGAATAAAGAAGTCAGTTAACGTCCTCTAAATGACAAGGAAAGCTCAGCCTTGAGGAGGGAAGACACGTGCTAGTTACACAGCCAAATTAGCAAATAATGTCAAAGGAACAGTTACTTAGAGAGATTTAGCGTGAAATGCGAACACCAGCTTGCACTTTCACGTTTTACGTGAAATAGCGAACCTTGCTGCTTCAGCTTCGCGTGAGCGCACGTCACTTCAGATTGGACTGGAAGACGTCTTATGAGTCAGAATGAGTTCTTGCAGCTGTCTGCTGAAGGCATTTTAAGGATTTTCAACATCATAACTTCATCTGCCCTTGTATGACTCACAGGGAATAGTTTTGATACATTTTTCCAGTAATTAACTTCTACTCCTTGAGAAAAAAGTGAGGAAAATCTTACTTACTCGGCAAACGCGAAACAGCTTACTTTCATGGAGAAACGGTAAAGTGCAACTGTCAAACGTGAAAAAATGGCGGGAAAATCGTGGTCACGTGGATACTCTTGCCTTTCACGTTTCACGTAATCGCGGTGCTAAATCTTTCTATTATCATATAGCCTATGCGGCCCTGCGCACGCAGTCATGGACAACTATAGTGAAAGCTGACGTTTGTAGGGCCGGGCAGGTTGACGTGAGCCAGTCCGGAAGAAAACGTCCGGCCCTGCCCTCACACAGCTTTGTTGCAAATACTCAAAGGAAAATAGAAAAGAGTGAAAAGAGTTCCGTTTTTCGATGAATTAAAGGGCTCTTATTCTGACTCTAAAAACAAGGGAAAGTTTTATTTTATAATGTATTGTCCTGCGCACTTGTCTATCGCGTAAGTTGAAAGACAATTTTCAACATTTTCAATACTAAGTCGCCATAAGATAAAAAGCGTATTGACTGAGGTTGCTTAGGCCGGACGGGAAAATATTTGCCTCTCGGTCATGATACAAGGACGTCAACTGCGCTCGGTCCGTGCGTCATGATCGAGAGCCAAATGACTCCCCTTTCTGACCTTCCTATTCAGTCAAAAAGTACATACTATGAACACGAGAGGGACTTACCGGGGCGCCAATATTGATTTCAATGTTACTTTGCTGAACTTGTTGGACGGACTGTGGAGCGTAAACTGGCTGAGGCGGCGGGTAACCAGACTGCGGTGGATACCCATGCTGAGGTGGATACTGCCCGGGCTGTGCTGGATAACCAAGCTGGGCTGGGTAACCAGGCTGGGCTATGTAACCAGGCTGGGCTGGGTAACCAGGCTGGGCTGCGTAGCCAGGCTGGGCTGGGTAACCAGGCTGGGCTGGATATCCAGGTTGAGCGGGGCTACCAGGTTGAGGTTGTTGACCCGGCTGAGCTGAGACAGGAGGCTGTCCGGCTGGTGTATAGGGGGGTGGGGGGGAAACCACTGCAAAAATTACAAATATGATCGGTGAAACACTTCTCATCGTGGAGTGTATTTTCGTTATAATGTGGTAAGGAATTACTCCTGCAATTTTATCATTTTCCTTTACCAAAATTTCAATCTTTACACCTTTTTAAATATTTGCAATGACAATACCTTCTGGATTCTTCTCTGTGTTCACCATTTCTTGTGTTTTAAGTCAATCAGTGATTTAGGCCCAGACAATTGATACCAAGTTCACCTGAAGAGGAAAGAGATAAAACCACTGTGAATATCTTAAGAGACAAAAATGCTTCAAAATTCTAATTTCTAATTCGCTTAATAAAGGCCACTTTCAATTGTATTTCGTCCGTTATTTAAGTTTTTCCAAATCGCATTATCGCATAGAAATCAAAGGCGTTGTGTCCACAGGTTCCAGAATATGTATTCGTAAATTTAGCTATTTTGTTACCTTAAGATTTTTTAAAGTTAAATTGTTCGATTACCAATTCGTTGATCGTATATGGACATTTAATTCGTAAATCTCGCTCTTGTTCTTGTAAATTTCCATAGAAAGTTTTGTGCTCGTGTGACTCGCGATGGCTTTACAGAGGCCAAGTACTTTGCACTTTTGAAACGCTTCAATGTGTACGATACGAAGACTTTTTTAAATATTGTAATTATAGCTGTTCGATTCTCGTATAAAGTAACGAAAAGCGGTTGAAGTATAGAGTTACTATTTTTAAGATGAAACCTTCTGTAAGATAATGTCTCGATATCAATAAATACAGATGGATGTGTGTGTGCCTTTTTCTGGTTATTACTTATGGAATTCTTAAGGGTCATACCATTGAATAATATATTTGAAATTTTGGGCAGTAATTTACATTGACGAGCGAAGTTGCCCTAGTCATGACCTTGTTAGTTACTAAGCTGTCAATATGCCTGTCGTATGACTTGGTAATTTTACCACATTAATCTAGAAAAGGTTAAGCAGAGATGTATTTCTGCGTAAAGAACGCAACATTAATGCATTCTGAGAAACGATGTTGATTTGAGTTTTACCTCGAATTCAGACGCAGAGACGAACTTTTGCTAAAGTCACGCTTTCTTGGAATCAAAGAAGGTCTGGAATGTTCCCGCAGTCAGACAAGACAAACACGAGAGCTTGAAAATAAGTTCAGTTTCTATTAAGCTTTAAGAGAGCCTGTGGACTGGCCGCAGTAAAAGGAGGCACGTGTACTTGTACCATTGCCATCAGTACTAGTATCCACGAGGCATGGCTAATTTTGCGCGTAGTTCTACTTTCGAAACCTCGAATCGTTTAGCGATTGAACTGTCTCCTGTGACCAGTGGATTGTTGACAGTAAGTTGTGAAATCTCAACAATGTTTCTCGGTTTTAATTTTAATTTTGAAATAACAAGTCTTCAGTGTTTCTATTCCTCTTTGTGAAAGTATTACAATTCGGTTAGGGATGTGCTTTCTAACTGCTGTATGTTAATTTGCCTAAGAAACGTTGAGTACTTTCGAAACTAAATGAGTATATATACTTTGGCGAGTCTCAAATGAGTTTGGCGTGCGAGTCTTTGATCCTGATTACAAAGCTCGTGAAACATGTTATAGGATTGATACGAATTCGCACCTGTAGAGACATCTCTTCGTTTGATTCTGAGAATAACTTTCACAATACTAAGCCTATGAGCTGACAAACTATATCAAACGTTACTTGCCCTTGAGGCCACCAATTGGCTCATTTTCAAATTCTTGGGACCAGGGAAGTTGCTCAGACGTAGCGATATGCTAAGCGCTCCGACTTACATGCAACTTATTGAAGGCCGTCTTTTATCTTCTGCATTTACGTTTGCTCTCGTTTCTTGGTTGTTCCGTTAGGGTTAACTTAAGTTAAAAGCAGACTGGCAGATGAGGAAGTTCAGATGTGTAGGCTCAGTTCTTTACATGAAGGAATGGAAAATGGTTTACGATTTTTCTCGTAATGCAATCACGTTTGATGAAGGTTGCAATGTTTGAACTCAAAGTACATACTGTTCTTTGAAAACAAACAAACCGCATACGATTGAAGCGACGCGACTTAACATGATTAGGAACGACTTCACCAAAATCGTACGTCACAAGCCATTATTTCATACTTCGTCAATCAGTGTGGTTTTAACTACACTTCTTTAAAAGGAGAGAAAGCTACCAGAGAATCATGGAAAGAGTTCTGTCCCTCAAAACGAGAGCAGAAAGGCTCGTAGATTTTCTTTCTTGGAAACGATGAAAGTGATATAAGACATCTTTGCGCAGTATACAGGGTAAGCAAATTCCGAGAAGTGCGTTGGGAGAAATACTTGAAATTCTAATCGATCAATTCTCTTCCATTTACAGCAAGATGTATCGATAATTTACCTCGAAACTGCCTATCTGCTGCGATGATTTTCTTAAGTTGAACACAAATATATAAGCAATTTCTCCCACCTCGCAATAAGCCGTATGTGATTGAAACGAGTCGATCGCGAGCCACAACAGAAACGACTTTAACAAACTACATCAGGGGACATACGCCGTTAATACTTCGTCGTTCATCAATTAACGTGACATTTATTACTCCTTTCGAAAGGATATATCAAATACCACAGAACTAAAGAGTTATGTAGTCTCTCAAAACTGGAGTTAAAAAGTTTGGAGCTGTTGTTTCCAAGGAACAATAGTAATCGAAGACAACAGTACACGCAGGTTCATAAGAAGTTCCGAGAAGAACGCAACGAGAAATACGTGGAATCAGAAATACGTGAACGATCAGTTGCCTGCATTTTAAACAAGGTAGACGAATAATTCTCTTCGTTAATACCCATCTAATGCAACCATTTTTCAATTTGGAAAACTGATACAAATAAAGCCCTTTTTTTCTTTCTCGCAACAACCTAGTTACGATTGTAACGATGACATTTACGACAGCAACAACTTCACCAACCCGCGATGAATGTACAACAAGAACTCTGCTCAGAATCGAAACAAAAAACCTGAACTTAAGAGTTCGGCTGTCTCTCAAAAAAGGATCAAGTTAAAAGGTTCGGAAATATATCTAAGAAGCAAAATAAACGAAGACAACTTAATTTGTACTATGAATATATGAAGTTCATATATTCTGCTCCCAGTTGGCTTGTTAGCTCAATTGGTAGAGCGCTGCACTAGTATCGCAGAGGTCAGTGGTTCGAACCCCGTACAGGCGTGATTTTTTTCAGGTCTGATTTTCGCTATTGCATAAATAGCGCTATCTACTGCGAAGGATCATGCATCATACGTATTAATTTGTACTGTAGGCGATGCGCGCAAATTCATTCCAAGAACTGGGCGCAATGACGGAGAAACACTTGGAGTAGCTCAACGATGAATTGTTTGCATCGAAATCAAGTTATACGACTAATTTACCTCTTCACTGCTCATCTGATGCTAAACTATCTTGAATTTGAAGACAATTAGCGGCTCTTTCCGTCTTTTGCGCACGTAATTACCTTTTAAAAAATCCAGTTTAACCAAAACCCCAATTTTGTTTTCCAAGAATCTGACATTCGATGCGGGTGAATCCTTTACCTAATCTACATTCGAAACTACATACGTAACGATTTCTCTCTTTTAAGTTTTGTTTTGCTTAATTCTCGCTCGAAATGTAAAAATCATATATCACTCCTTCAGTAGATTTGCTAGCTAAGATAGAGGCATGGATGGAAACTGTACGATCTTTATCAGGCGAATAAGATGCTGCAGCATTTATATTTAGTCTGTTCTTGCTCCGCTCAATTTCAAGGCGGCCACTTTTTCGCTGAAAACCTTACAAGACTTTATAGAAGCAGTAACTCTTACCTTTCAGTGAGGAAACTAACGATTGAAGTTTGTTGTGGAGAGGCTCTGCGCGTGCAAAACTGATGCGAAATGACCCTAGCTGAGTAAATCAAGGCTGACTGACTCGAATAACAAGACAACGCCTAAGCAAGAAGGAAGCATCCGATTGCAGATAATTACTAAAGCAGTTTTCTGTCAGGCGTGAACAGAACGTGAACAAAAGCTGGGAAAATAGCTCAGTGACAGTTTGCGAGGGGAATGGTGAATACATTACGGACGGACTTTGAACAATTTTTAGGTCCGGCCTCTAAGGTGCTCCGTAAATTGATAGGTTTTGCTTAATGCGTTGGGAGTCAGAATAGTTTTTTGGTTCTGGTGGAGAAGCTCTACGATATTCACTAAAACATTCTTCATACAACAGAAACGTAGTATCGAAAAGAGTGAAACACTACACCACGAGTGTACCGAGCAACCATCACACGTCATCAGCCCAAAGTGCATTGTGCACCATTTCAGATGGCGGCCGCGGGAAATTGAAAGTGGCTGTTAGACCCTGCTTTGAAAAAAGATAAAATAATGAGATTGCTAAGTAAGGCAATTTTTTACATGCCAGATCTATTTAGAAGTACATTAAGGAAAATTTTGAGCGCTATTTTTCATGAAAGTGGAGGCTCCCTTTAAAGTCTTAACAGCCACCAACGAATGATTTAAAGTCGAATCCTTGGGTTTCACCCACGTGACCAATACCTTAGCAACGGTTACTATCCGCCATCTTGGTGTCCCTCGAGCGTAAACAAACCGTATCTAACGAAGAGTTCATGTGAGAAAGAAGGGATGGTTTTATGCATTGTTGTTGGCTGTTCGAGTAAAAGTGGAAAGCATAAAGACTAAGGATTTTTTCGTATAATAATTTAATAATTTTATTATTTCTATAGCGCAAAATTAATTAGATATATGATCTAATGCGCTATACCTAAGATCATTACAAATCAAGGGGAAGAACAGGAGGAACTAAAAGTTGTTGTATGGTTCGAGGCTTGCGGCTGTTGTAGATCGGCGATTTTTTGGTCGAGCTTTTCTTTGAGCTTCTTAGCCGATGAGAAATCGATGTCTTTAGCCCTCGCATACGGCACTTCATTGACATATGTCGGCAAAATCCATGAGCATTTTACCTGAGTGCAAGCAAGCTTGGGGTGTCACGAAAACTCACACCCCGAAAACTCAGACCTCAGACCCCGAAAACTCAGACCCCTCGAAAATTCAAGAGATAAACTCGACTCATGGTAATGCCGCGTGTATGTTGACCTTTTGGGTCTTGATCCAGTTGGAGCAGCAAAAACAAGGCCTCAAGTTGCACGTTTCGCAAAATCGTCCGATGGTTGAGCATTAAAACATTTTAGAGTGACACAAGACTTCATTTAGCTTAGATTTCCTCCATTTTTCCCGTTAATTTTGAGCTTTTCATTCACAGTTAACTGGATCAAATGCGCTCGCTCCAACACCAAAGTATTAAAATGTGGCGTGATTTTGACGAGCCGAAAGGGACGTTTGTTTACTTTTTTGCACTTCGTCGCACAGATCCTTGTTGTCGCTCTGTTAAAATTCTTAAATATTTCGCGATAATAATGGATACAAACAGAGACTCGGCCCACCAGTCCCAAAACGAGGACAATTTTGCGACCCTTGGGCTAGACTTCTTAAATGAGGCAGAAAGAGAAAAACAACGGGAAAGAAGACTCGGCATCATCGCCGTCACGATTCGCTTCACTGAAGAATCACTCTTGATATTGTTCTCCGTCTTTCGCGTCGGATTTGTTGCATTATTCCACCGGTTATCTTATAAAACAATTGGTTCATGCTTTATGCTATGCACTATCGAATTATGGAGCACTTCGGAAGCTTGGAGAACACTTCGAGGGATCTGAGTTTTCGGTGTCTGAGTTTTCGTGACACCCAGCGAGCTTGCCATGAATTCGAGTAGTTGCCTCTAACATAACATAAAACACTCGCGATATATGAGCATGCCTCAGCCAGTCCAGCTTTGCATCCCAAGCAATGGGCTGACAAAATAGTCCCATCGTTTTCGGAAATGACCCAAATGTTCACCAAAGGATCATTCATATGCTGTGAATGCCAAACTCGTGCTCTCACGACATACTTTCCGACGATTACTTTGCCTACAACTGAGGTTACAAATCCCGACACCGTTTGATTAAACGCCTCTAGACTCTTGAACGCCTTGAACTGCTTCTTGGTGTAGAAGATGGTCTCAAGAACGAGGTAACTCAGCACGTCCGACACTTCCACAGGAGGCAAGCATTTGGGACTGAACTTCTCGGCTGGTATGCTTGCACGGTCAACCCCGATGACCGAGATCTTTTGCAAACATCTTTCCTTCCAACTCTCTAAGCTTTCGGCATACTCAGAGAGCACTGGGATACCTTAAGATGAATGTCAGATACTTTTATCGCTCTTTTCTTTCTGGATATTCATGTAGTTGGCGAAATAATACGGCGATAAGAGAGAGGGCTTCACTATAGAAATCGACTAATTATTCATAAATTTGACACCCGAGGGACACCAACATGGCGGACACTAACTTCAGCAAAGCTTGTGACGTCACCTGAAACCCAGAAGTCACGTGATCTTTTCCGCCATGTTGGAGGGCAAACAAATCGGTTGCTACGGGAAACAATGGCTGCCTTGTGAGACGACGAAATGTGAGTGACGTAAATATTTGCTCTACTTGCTTCTTTTTTTCGGAACAAAACGATCTTTATCCACTAGGAACTCTCAAAAAGAGCGACTGTAATAGTAGCAGACCTACTGATGTATTTGATGTGTCGGAAAGCTCCATATTTGCTCGTGTTTGCGCGTTCGTATAATTCGCACTTTGCCAACTGGTATGTCATATCATTTTTTTTAACTCCCTTTCAACGCCGGTTTTGTCTATTTTTTAAGTTGATATTGTTAGGCGATGATAGTCGAGTCAATGTAGTTTCCAGAATGGTAGCGAATAAAACATTTCTGAGTGAAGGTGAGAAGAAATGTTTGTTTACTTGTATCCTCACTATTTACTGGTTCTATTTCAGATAAAGAGATCACAGTGTTGTGGAATTTTAGATCTTTTGGAGCCTAATAATAGTGTGATGGCTGATAAGGGTTTTAATATTGATGATCTATTATGTAGTAAGGGGGTAAAGCTAAACCTTCCACCATATCTTTTAAATCGTGCACAGTTTTCACCAGAGGAAGTCAAAGAAACAAAAACCATAGCCAAAGTCCGGATTCATGAGGAGAGGGCCATACGCCGAATTAAAGAATATTATCTTTTCGACAATGAAATTCCTTTGTCACTTTTGGGCACTGTTAATCAGATGTGGACAGTGGCATGTTTGCTTGTAAATTTTCAGGGACCATTAATTTTGAAAAATAATCTGTCTTAGCAGGTGCCACAGGGTGTTATCATTATACATATTACAGTGATGTAAGTGTTCTCACAAAAAATAGTTAAAGTAATACATGTCAACCTTATCTTTACATTCTTGGGAAAAATAGGATCAAATACTGTTCTTTGTGGAAAAAACAAATCATCATTGATGCAACAGAAAAAGTCACACCAATCCAGGCCAGAAGTACCTAATTGGCATTGTACTTGTAAATAATATGCATGTTTCTTGTTTAGGATTAATTCATTTGAAATGGGGTCATTCTTAAGGTAAGCCACATCATCTAAGTTGGTTGTTCCTTCCTGGACAATCTTTGTCTCAAAGAAGCCATAGGGACTTGATGAACCATTTTGAGCTGCCTCAATATCTTAAACCTTCCTGTCTGGAAAACTTCCAAGCCAGGGGCATTTTGGATTTATTACCAGACCACTTGAGTACAAGTTTACCATCCCTTTCTTTGCTTTAGTGGCATATATGGATGCTGCTCTTCCCCCCATTTCTATAGCGGGTTCATAGCAGCTGTCTGTACAAGCCTAGATGGCTGAAGTTGTTTAACAAGAGTATCAAAATTAGAAATTCTCTTTGCCACTGTTCCAAACTTGCTTACAGTGATTCTTTTTTTTTTCTTAATGAATGCCAAAGGTCACTTTCATCCTGTTCTCTCATTTTTTCTTCTAAAGCATGTACCATCCCTAAAGTGACTGACAGTGACTCTAACTTTGCTGATTTGTTACTGTTCAAACAAATTGACTCATTGTTCTTAAACCTTTAACCTGCATTAGGAAGGGGTAGCTTGGGGAATGAGGTGTGGGCAGAACCATTTGTGACATATTTTTCTGTGAGCCTTTGTTGGTAAGATATTACAGACCCCTTTGGCACCATTCCAAATTTAGTTTGTACAGAAGGAAGATGTGAGCTTGCAAAGTTTTCCAGATCTGGTAACAAACTCCGCAGCAAAGGCTCAGGATTTAGATTTTTGAGTTTAGCTTTTTGATCAGGGCTCAGAATATGATACTGGGATGCAGGTGAGTACAGAGTGGTTTTAATGAATTTATTATAGTTTGCACCCTCCTGAGGCATCTTCACCATCAAGGTGTCCATGCATTGAGGATTTATGTGCTTCCCTCTGGGAACACTCCATCACTGCGCCATCATAGTATATGTCAGATCATCAGGTAAGCTCTTTAGCCCAAGTTGCTTAAAGTGTGACAAGTAAAAAAGATGGCCCACAACATGGTGACAAATCCCTCCAACACCTGCTACACAAGAACACTTTCCAGACACTGTTGTTTGATCCATACCAATTATCACTTGAAGGGAATGTGGTGTTTCATTTTCTTCATCGATCTGTAGCATCTGGCCAAAAAAAAATGCCTCCGAGTCACTATATGTAACTGAAATTTGTAAAATTAATTAGGATCAGTCTTAACCACTTTTTAAGGAATGGTTTCATAACATGAAAGGCGAAAACATCAGCAACTTTCAGGAGACTACACCAATTCATTTACCAGTGCACTTACTTTTGATGTTATGGAGATATCCTGGTTCTGCAAAATATTTGTAAACTTTTGCAGTGCTTTCACAACCCGTTTAACGTGTTGCATATTTCTCTACATCGGTGAAGGTTATACTCGGTAAACGTGAGGGTCCACACTTGGATTACTGAGAAAATCAGTCCAATCAAACAAAGCTAAATAGCGTCAACCTTCGGTAAGTTTCGCATTTTGTAGACATGCAACTAGACTACAATTCTTGACAATCTTTACCTAACCCAAAGAAAGAGCAGAACTCTTGCGAAAAATCGAATAAATGAATGAATGAATGAATGAATGAATCAGTTGATAGGATTAAGCTTAAATAAACTTTCGCCTGCCATTCGTTCGTTCCCGACGCGTTAGAAGTAAAAGTGAATACAAATGTTCGATCACAGAAGCTCTTTGGGCATTATGCAAATTTGACGAGTGGATAAAGATCGTTTTGTTCCAAAATAAAGAAGCTAATAGTGCAAATATTTGTGTAACTGACCTTACGTGACCCCACTAGGCAGCCATAGTTTCCCGTAGCAACCGATTTGTTTGCCCTCCAACATGGCGGAGAAGATCACGTGACTTCTCAGTGCAAGGAGCCTATTCCAAGGAATGAAAGTGTGGTCATGGCTCACAATTCTATTCTGCATGTTTCGTTTTCTGATAGTTTTCTTGTTAGAATTTCAAGACTTTCAAAATCTTGATGCTGAAAGAGAAAAAGCTAACATAAATCTGCTTTTTGGGTCCTTAAAGTTACTGTGGACCACTCCGGCCCAGGAAGCTAATGTGCTAAATAAAAAGCTTTTAAGAATCCTGCCGGCTATCACAAGGCCTCACAAAAGTGCAGAATCCTCATCGGGCCTCAATTCTTTCTTTTTCCAAAAAAATGACAAGTTAACGCATTCAGTTTTACCTGACCAGATGCCACTTCTTAGACATCATTTTGCGAAAGCCAGGGTCACACACTTCAGTATTGTTGAACCTTTTTGGTTATTGAGTGTTGACATGACATGTTAGGTTTATAGATAATAAAATATACGAAACACCCGTTAGCCTTTTTTTTTTCTCAAACTTTAAAATCAATACAAAAATACTTTAGGGTAAATACTGTTACGAGGATCGAATTATTATTACTGAATCTGTCACGCAATCCCAGACTTTTCTAGAATTATCTATAATCTGTAATATTCCAGAAACTTCTTTCATGTGACTCAGCAGTTTCCCAAAATAGTACAACTTGTAATACGCTATAGGTAGTAATAGAACATTCTAGATAACTAAAGTAAATGTATAAAAGCTGGCTTGTGAGAAGTACAAAAGAGATTTGCCCGAGGGCTTACCCTCGTGGCTTGCTGACTGAACTTGTGGAAGCCATGATATGACGAGGCTATGACCTTTTGACCTTGCGATATCCGGAGAGAAGAAAGAGATGAAAAATACGATAGTCGAGAGAGGAAGAAGATAGAGAATACAGAGTTTACTATGGAGTCCTCCGGAAGAGTTTGTGTACAAGGAAAGAATGCGATAAATCAAGAAAGCCAAGCGCTGTGGTCTTCAGTTGGCGGATGTTGGAATTGGAAGTTGATCAAGACGACGAACACTTACACGGCATGAAGGATTGTAAGCCTACTTTATGAACTGCTTAACTTAATCTCTCACCTAAGTAGATTAAACAATGTAAAACTAATTAAATAATAGTTAACATGGGTAACTGCTTGTTGTTACATTTTTGTTGCGTGCCATAAATCGTACTCGGGAGTCTCTTTTCATATATTTTCATTCCACTAATTTATTCATGTTTTTCTCGTTGCCATGCACCCACCAATAACGTAGCTCCATTTTCTGCCTTTAAAAGCACACACAACCCACAATTCCTCTATTCGCTCCGACGAAGGGCTAACGCTCGAAACGTCAGCTTTTGTAATCATTACGGTGGCCAATTTACCATTTCAACTTTGTTGATATATCCAAATTATTTCGTTACTCCCACCGACGCAGCCCCAAACAGTTTCTTTCGAAACTATCAGCCTCTTTTCATATATGCTTTGTTAGCGGACATTTGTTGGTCATTCGTGCACGTAACAATACAAAAAGTTGATAATCATCCATCCATCAGCATGCTAGACGTGAATCAATCTTTGTAAAATCTTAAATCCTTTAACATTGTAAGTTGATGGAATAAGATTTTATTCTTGTCAAATAACAAGCTGTAAAAACTACGCCTTAATTATAAAAGGTAACTGTAAAATGTAATGGCTACAGGGTTTTAAAGTTGTATAATGGGACTAAAACTATTCATAGTTAGTAGAGGGAAAAATATGCTAATTATAAATTATGTTGCTAAACAGTTCCGTTAGACAAACAGATGAGTACATGTTACATGTTAAATGACCAAAATTCCACAATCAAGAAAAAAAGGGATTTGGCAAATGAGCTCTCCGATACCCCTTTGCATGTTTTGTACGTCCACATAACAGACGTCTAGTTGCTAGCTGAATATTGGGTGAAAATAACAGTGTATAGGATGATTCCACAAATGATAGCCGCAACATTGAGCCACTTAGCAATGTTAAAGTTTCTCAAGAAAGCATTACAATCTCCATCACCATATGAGCTGTCCACCTGCAAACAAAAAAACGAAGAAAGAAGATTATATTACTGTACTAACATAAAATTTTTGTAGCCCTAATACTGATTATCTTGCAACCTTTGAAAAAAATCATGAGCGATTTACCGATTTCACAGTGGTTTAGTGTGGTCTGTACTCTGACCGACAACGATATTTGTCATGGCGGTGGTCAAAATGTTGTGGACTCACGAGGCGCATTACAGACCACGTTAAACCACTATCGTTTTGTTTTTTGCCATTTCAACATTTCCGAGTCATCCTTGTTTGCGACCTGATAAAGGCATTGCGTGACGCGTTGACGCAAGCAGCGTTGTCCGCACTCTTATCGACAACGGCAAATTGGCTAATCAGGCAGATCGGAACATTTCTGCCAACTGCGGCGTTAAAAATGTTGAAGATTGAGTGAGACCTAAAAATGGTGACTAAACTAATAGTTACAGTTTCCAGGATCCAAGGGGAGCAAAAGAGAGAACAATTTTCTGTGTAGATAGGCAAGGCAACGTGCCGACTTTATACTTCTTCCGGCGTGATAACGATGATGATGACAACAATGGGTAAAAAGCACCGTCCGCTAATAACGACGATTATCATAGTTACAAACGAAGCTGAGTTATAGCCCTTAAAAAAAATCTCAGGGGGTCTTTTGAACCATCCACTTCATCTCGCCAGAAGTCTAAGTTGCTCACACTCATTCTAAGGTTCGTGCGATTTTGCCACGAATTTTAAATTCCGATGTGTTGCGCGCGCGACTTTTGATAGAAAAAAGCTGCTCGCGCCATAACTAAAAAAAAATATCAGCTGAATGAATGAAATTTCTATCAAAAGTTGCGCGCGCAACACCCCAGAAGTGAAAATACGTCGTAGAATCGCATAGCTTAAAGTAAACACGCGCTCTGATTGGTCAATACGTCAACCGGAAGAGAGGGTATTTAGCGTGGAATCGCACTAACGCATAAAGCGATATCGCTGACGTGAGTCGCGAGCAAAAATTATTGTTACGAACGTAAAAACGTAAATACAACTAGTGCTACGAAAATATGAACAAATATGAACAAATTCATAGAAAACGAATGTCTTCCAAATTTTGAGTTGAAATTGAAATTTTTAGAAAATTGGAGGAATCCACTCACGCTCAAAAGTACGAGAAAACGCATAGAAAAAAAATCAAAATGCCAGAGACGAGGGAAGAAAGCCAAACGACAGTTCTCGCCGAGGAAAACCAAACAAGCGTTACGAAATAAAACGAAAACAGGTGTCAATGCCGAAAAAGGTCAAGCATTTTTTTCCGAAATCCAAACCATTGTAGCCTATACAGACGACGAACTGTCCTCTTTTAGATACAACATGGTTTCAAAAAATACTAGACGGCAAATTCACAAATTCGAGTGGTCGCAAAACAGTCATCCGAGCGCTCCGGGATGATTTCGACCCAGTGGAGATATCAGAGCTCACTGGCCACTCCAATCCGGAATCCATATCCAGCTACAGCCATAATCCTCTGGAAAAATTGCGGCGAATGTCGAATAAGTTCGCCGGTTTCAACCCACGCCAAGCACGACAACTACCAACGGCTATTCAAGTCATGCTTTACGGGAGATTGTTCTCAATAGCTCAGCCACGCCAAACAACACAGCAGCTACTAGTGACCTTGACAGCAATGCCAGTCGTTCTAGTTACCTGATGGCAGGAGCAGTTGGCGGAATGTTTACTGGAGTAACTTTTAATAATTCTCCAGTAAATATTTCCATAAACTTTCAGTCCAGCATTGACACCAACGAGCGACTCCCCGCGATGACAGAAAAACAGTTAAAATTGTGACTTTTAACTGAACTGTTTTTCGCCAGAGTTTACCGAGAAATTCCAGTCTTAATAATCATATTTTGAATACACTTTTTTTTACAACTGTAAAGCACTTACCGGTTTTTTGCAGATATTGCTTTGATACTGGAACGCTTGAAATTTTCATTTCGCTTGAGGATTTGACCATTCAGTTGTTGATTGTCGGCGCCGCATTTTGCCAAGTTGAGTGGTAGCAGGCAAATCTCTGTCTTAAATAACTCGGTATTGTGTACTTTTAGTTTTTTTGCTGAAGATTGTAAAATGTGAGGCACCGCTTTCTCCACGAGTTTGAAATAAAAGTGGTTTTCATTCTAAAAATATCTTGTTCCCTCTATTCGCTAGATATTGACACCTGACTTTGAAAGGGTTTCCATTGTTTGCGCACTGGCGTGGCGCACAAAAATACAAAACATCTGGTTTCGCCCAGTGATTTGGTGGCTTTAGCTATGTGATTCAAGAAAAATTCACGAGGTACAATTAAAATTTTCGACGGTTCAAACGTGAGCGACTTACCTTGCTTTCCATTCCCTTAACAATTAATGACAGTTCTGACAGTTGACTTTAAAATGGCTCTCTTAAGGGCGCGCGTACGGAATAAAAACAAACAATAACATTGCCGTTTTAATTTCTTGTTTTCTTATTTTTATTCAGTTACGCGATTCAAGAAAAATTCACTACCTGACTCGTGAATTCGACGTTAAATTTCACGCGAAAAATCGATATCGCACGAATCGCTTCGCGATTCGTGCGATATCGGTTTTTCGCGTGAAATTTAACGTCGAATTCACTCGTCAGGCAGTGAATTTTTCTATAGAATCCCACGAACTAGAAATAAACCCTGCGGAAGACATTTCTATTTTGTCTGCGGACCTGTCTTATTTTTGGCTTGCACGCATCATTCATGATGGCATTTCGAAGAGAAAAGTTTCGGGGAAAGCTATCTGGTACAATTTTCTGTGAGTCATAAAATGCCTTTTTTCGCTGCATCTTAAAATCTGCTCGATAACTTTTTTGTCATGCTGTCTGAGAAGTTAAAGAATTTCGGGAGTTTTCCTACAAAGAGATAAAAATGGTAGGTCACCCACTTAGTTTTTCAGATAATTTACACTAACTGAAAACTTGAGTGTCTGTTTGTGTAGCCGATATGACATAACAAGTAACCTTAAAGTTACATATGATGCACGATCCTCGCAGTAGAGAACGCTATTTATGCAATAGCGAAAATCAGACCTGTACGGGATTCGAACCACTGACCTCTGCGATACTAGTGCAGTGCTCTACCAATTGAGCTAACAAGCCAACTGGGAGCAGGCCGTTAAGTTGATTCGTAATAAACCCGTGATGATAAATCAGATACGACAAATATATGAAGTTCATATATATTTATCATCACGGGTTTATTACGAATCAACTTAACGGCCTGCTCCCAGTTGGCTTGTTAGCTCAATTGGTAGAGCACTGCACTTGTATCGCAGAGGTCAGTGGTTCGAATCCCGTACAGGCCTGATTTTTTTCAGGTCTGATTTTCGCTATTGCATAAATAGCGTTCTCTACTGCGAGGATCGTGCATCATACGTATCTATAACCGCAGTTCAAAATATATGAACTTCATATATTCATCGTATCTAACCTTAAAGTACTGCCCAACAATATCGTTGCAAAGGTGTTTATAGTTTGCCCGCACGATTAAAGCTCTTTTCTTATAACCTTTCATCGTTTCACAAACACTGCGGCAACGGAAAACCCTTCCGAGCCTCCCTAATCACCGTTGTTGTCCAACCACACCTGTATTATTGTTTTTAACAGAGAACGCTAGCGTCCCGTGCATTTGCCTAGAAGTGGTTTTGCTGACATTCAGGCCACACCTCATAAATTTCGTGATCCGTCGTGGACACCAGGTCAGTGATCGGCAGAGAAGGATTGATCCGAGTCTCAGCACGAAAACTTCAAAACGTTCAACGCAAGCAAGGAGAAAATATCCCAAGGAAAATTCCAGCCATTGAAGGCCCCGTTCACTAAACGCTGAGAAGTTGCAACGTCTAATGAGAAAAAAAAACTGTCTCAAAACAGTCGAAATGTCTTGTCGGTTGGTATGCGGTGTAACTGCTCCAAATGATCCGCACAAGCTCTACAAGGCCCTGGTAACGGCAACAGAGAAACGGAGTTCACACGACATACTTACATTAACAACAGCATACAAGAATGCACCGAAAAAGAATCTAAAAATTCAAATTCTCAGCCTGTATGCTCTGAATTGCTCGACTGAAGAGCTAAAGAAACTTCACGAGCCTTTCGAGAAGCCAAGTGATCGGCAAATAAAGAAAGCGTGACATCAAGATAAATGGTCCAGGATTGCCATTTAAGAAAGTGATTAGTCACCGTGTGTGTATTTCTTACCTTCGTTGACCGACCTTATTTCTACCAAGATGTTGCATATGGCCAACAAACCCTCGAACTAGGGAGTGGCGAGCGTTTAACGATGCCTACCATCATCTGTACCGTCACTCGGTCTACTATAATTGCGCAGTATTTGGTATTTTGCGAAGATGATGGCTTTCAACCACTAAGTCTTGCAACGATGTACCGTGTCCTTAAAGTGAGGGAAGCGTCTCAGCGTAAGTCTTTGCAAGGACGGGACAATGTATCCGCTGACGGTGCCGAAAGTTTCCAAAGGATCACACGAATTGTTGAAGAACTTGAAGAAGAGTACGGAGTGAGTAAGGATTGGTGTTCAGATGTTAGTAACCGCCTAGAGAGGGCGAACTGCTACCTAAAAACTGAGTATCGCGTTCATTGTCGTGACGAAGACAGCCGTTGTGCAGATCACTGCACGGGAAGTTCGCTCTTGGTGATTCTGTTGATGAAGACTTCAAATACCAGTGCTTGCACGACCAGTTGTCAAAGTGTGACAATTGCGAGAAACTGAAGGCTGTTCTTCAGTCCGTGGAGGGAGAAATCAATGAACTTTGCTCTTCTGTGTACTCCGTGGGATGAAATTTACATTAAGCATCAAGGCGCCACCAATCTCCTAAAAGAACAGGAGAAGTTTGGCTTCACTCCGAGAGTAACACACGGAAGCGGGCGTGACAGTGGTGATTCAGAAAGTAGCAGTAGATTGGGGCTAGTGTTGGAATGCCCAGAACCAGCATGTGCTAGGACATTCAAATCTGTCGAAGAAATCGAGCTACACATATCTGCCGGACATATCTGTTGGACAACATGCAGAGAGTGTGTACGACAAACTCAAACGAGGCTGGGTGGAAAAATTCTCATCTCTTACCCTTTCAGAAGACGACAGTAGCAATGTAATCGAGAGGCAGGGTAGCAAACCTTTCCAGTCGAGTTTAAGTGAAGAATGGGCCCTTCACAAGCTAAAAGGTGGCGCTGTTCGCTCTTCAAGGAAAGAAAGGCAGTATCTCACCTCCAAGTTTGAAGTTGGTGAACAATCTGGAAGGAAAGAGGATCCAGGAAAAGTCTCGCAAGGAAAGCGAAGGGGGAAAAATGGGAACGCTTGTTTTCCCGGGAAGAGTGGCTAAACAAAGCCTATATACAAGGATTTTTCTCCTGTTTGTCCTCCTCGAGAAGGAGAAGAAGGATGGCAGGTCCATCTCCGAACACCGAGGTTGACGATAAATCTGACGTGGAAGAAGCGAGTCACATGAACACCGTCGAATCAGTTGTAACAGGAATTGGCTTGACGCATCCGATTGTCTATCACATTTATGACTTGTGTGACTACGTCAAGAAGGAAAAGTTGAACTATTTTACTTTTTCCATGCTCAAGGAAACCTGTACTTTCCACGAGCTTTCATTTAAATCTAGAGATTCCAAAGCTGTTCTAATGTCAAAAATTAAGGAAATGACCCATGAATGCCAGTGCTCGTTGGAAGGATAGTTACACCATCAAGCAGTGATACAATGGACCTTGTTGCTGTCTATAATGGGGAGACTGTAAGTTGGTAATGAAAATTACTTTTTACTGTTTTGCCTTGACTTTGTGACGTGGTTTTAGCACAGTTTGAACATACACGCGTCATTTCTGCGTAATGTTTAAACGGGAAACCAAAATATTCAGCCGTTTTTAGTCTCCATTTTGCTAAAACAAAATATATTGTATATTTAGTGTGGTACACAAAGAAAAAACAGTTTACTTTTGAAAACCTCTGTGTTTTTTATATCTTTACATACTTATAAAGAATTGGAGAGGGTAACTGAAATGAAAAAGAAAAGGTGTCCTGCATAGCGGTCTTTCAACTTTCCTTTTAACCAACAGGGAGTCGTGTAGAGGCATGGGGCGAAAGCAACCAAACAATTAGGAGCAGGGGAGGAAGCTTATTTAGCCGGCCTTTTTCATGTCTTTGTATATACAAGCGTGGTACACCAAAAAATCGGTTTACATATAAAACTCGTTGTCGTTGTCGTATGAAAAAAATGTACAAGAAAATTGAAATGAAAAGAATAGGGTTTAGTGAAAAATGGTCAGATCGAATCAAGATAGGAACTGAAACTAAGTTCACTTGACAATTGTATGTCGAGCTGATAAGTGGAAAACACTAAAAATTGTGCATTGCTAGTTTTATTAACACCATACGTACGTGACATTGGTTCTGTTACGGAAAATCATATTTTTGAGTCAGCTTCAGTTTCTATAAAGCAATGATTTTGCATACACTTTTGGGAACAGAAAAAATTCTAAGCAGTGCTATTCCGTGCAATGGGGTATAAGTAAAAGGTTCTGCTAAAAAAGGCACCTTATTTCATACTATAGGAGACAAGCATAAAAGTCATATGGGTACCCCAGTTAAAAATACATCCATAACTATTGATTGATACCAGTTCTAATTTAAAGGAAAAAGTTATGAGAATAAAATAAAAGTAGTCTGTATCATGAAGCATGCCTTCACTGTTTAGACTGAAAGTCCTGAAGCTTTCTAAGCATGTATTCGAATATCTTATGACGATAAGCCCGCCACCCACCCCACCCCGCGTCGTTCTGTTTTCACTCAGCGGCTGGTCAGCAGTCACTTACGAGGTAAACGTGGCGATCGCTTCCTGTTCATCGTTCCTGTCGATCAGAAAATCAAACTACCAGCGTGATATTGCCTGAAGATGAAGCAATTGTGTAATTTGGTTCGTAGTACACATTCGCGTCGAAGCTAGGGAGGCATAGGTTATTTCTTATGGTGGAATCGACGAGGGGAATTCGAACACTAGTTGTAGTGTTTGAGTTGTTGAAAGAAATGGTCGCATGAGGATGTAGGAATGGTAAGTTTAACGAACAATTTCAAATTTTGCTGCTTGAATTGGAAGTGAAGTTCTTTGAAATTACTTTCGTACATATTTCTGACGGTTTTAGATCCACCCGCTCTATTTATGTATGCAACGCTTCATGTTGTCAAGTCCCTCAAAATAGCGATGAAACATGGAGATTGCCGAAAATCAGGTAAGTTCCCGGAGTTACAAAGTTTTCGTAATGGTCGGGCCGCAAAGTTTCTTTCTGTAGTTACCTTTTCTAAGGCATCTACTTCTTAGCTATGTTAGTTGGATCAGTTAAAGTGCTGCTGAGACCAAATTTAGCGTTTGCCAGATTGTTCACTTTTTGGAATCCTTACTGGCTACCTACCACTCTCGCGAAATTTGGAATGAAAATTTGAAGTGGAAGTCTGTTTTTTTTTTAGACTTGTTTTTCTAAATTCAACGCCCGCCAATACTTAAACTACGAAACGGCCGCGCGTAAGTCTGTGACGTCATTTTATCCCCAAAACTTTTGTGCAGGCTCTTAACCAATAAATGGACGGAGATTGTTGTACAGCTTGAATAGTTTTAGGAGAGTCTAATCGTCGTTTTGAGGCCGGAAATTGCACCCTAGAGTTTTGTTATGCGGGACTGAGCAATTATTCTTTCGCTACACAGGCCAAACGAACTAGTTACGAAAGCTGATGGATGGCATTCGTACGCCCGCATCGCTCAAACCTCCACCCGAAAGGAGTATCGACGTAGATTAGGCATGAAAAAGGATTGCCTCGGGTGCCATTCCTAGAAGATGGAAAACACTTTTCGGCTGGCCATGTCTCCAAGAAGTCGCCAAAGGGCGAGTGTTGTTAGATCGTGATCGTTCTGTTCGTTCTCACCTCACGTTTTCTAGACCTCGAGAACATTTAACGATTGAACTTTCCGTGAGCTAAATTTGTTTTGATTTTCTTTATCTATTTATTTATTCTCTAAGACTCATAATCCGCCATGTAAGATTTCTACACAAACAAATTTGTCCTGCTGGAATAAAGTCTTACCTTTCCTTTTAAAAATTGCTTTATGTGGCAATATTAGCTTCAATTCATGAATATCAATAGCTCTATATCAGTTGCTGTAGGAGTATGAAAAATTGTCTACATTCCTAACTTAACCAGGCCTGACAAAAGCCATGGAAAAGGCCTCTGCAGTTGAGGAGACGAGCTTTCTGGCGGGCTACCATTCTGTGGTTAATCAATTTTCCCCAAAGATGTAGACCAGCTCATACCTATACCCTGCAGGTTTATGAAATTTCATATAAAGCACAGTACAGTTAGTTAATTTCTCTGTATAAGAACACCAAAGCACTAGGTACTATTTTGTTAAAAACAGAATACATCCATCCACTAAAATATTATCAGGAGTAATTATATTTTTGGGGGCAGGTCAAATTAGTTCCTCCATGATATGCATAGCACGGCCACACTAATAATTTCAAAGAGGGAAAGTTGGAACATGTGCATTTAGTTACTTATAGTTATGGTTTACCATATCATTCTGGTTTCTAATTCTTGGTTCTACAAACAATTTGGTAGTAAATCACTTATTCTCAATTGTTGTGCTAAATATGGGTTATCAATCCTACCACTGGCAGATTGAAGGGAAACAAAGGTGGAAAATCTAGGCTTGCCACATCTTTAGGTAACCTACTTAAAGTACAAGAATGTAAAGGAAATGTCATGACAAGCCAGGGCAGCATTAAATTATGATGAAGTTTTGCTTAGTGCATGGATTGAGCAGATGTATACCAACTTACATAAATGCTTTCCTGTAAAAACAATTGTGCAACATGCGTGATCTGTAGACTCCTTTTTTTTTGTTTTCTCAAATCATCATCTTGATTCACTCTGTAATTGATAACCATATCAACAAAAGATATCGAAAAAAGTGGCCAATGAGCTTCAAAAATAGTATGCCAATTGCTTTCCACTTGATACCTGACAAGGGGTCAGAAGAGCAAGATATACAAAAGCATTAATAATATCAATGAGTGTTCCAATAATCCCCGTGTAAACAGTGGTACTTGTTCTGACTGAGTGAACAGTTATGTTTGTGCTTGTCGGCCTGGATTCTAAGGACTCTGTTGTGAAATGAGAAGCAAAAGAAGACTGTGATTTGCTTATAATGGTGACCTTGACAGTATTCCTTCTGAAGTTTTTCTTACAACATCCACCCATTACTGGTAACCCCACAATGCTGTGAATAAACAGGTGTTCAAATAAATATACAAATGAATCACTCAATAGTATTATTAGAATTATCCTGCTTCACCAAATGTTTAGAAACATGATTACCTTATAATAAAATTAATTTAACCTTGGTTAAGATTTATTTCCTCTCAGCTAAATCTTGGGAAGCACATTCAAATACAAATAATTTCTAGAAGGCAGACCCCCTGGCCAATCTGAGGTTAGAGAAGATGGTGAACTACAGATTTGCAGCAGGCCATGCAACCATTCAAACTATACTATGAGGACCACATGTACGCTGCTTAATCACTTATTACTGGGAAACTAAGAAAGCCACAAACACTTTGATTTGATTCTCACAGGGCAGTTGTGTATGGTTCAACACAAAATTCAGGAGTGAGCAAACTCCCTACTGCTCCTGTTTAGTTGTATTGAATTGCAAGGACATTAAGTACATGTATTTCTACAGGGAGCCCACACAAGCGGCGTGTCTGGTCGTTTGTTCGAAATATAAAGAAATGTATGGGAGAATATTATAAGAATAACGTAAAGTAATACTCAACGAAAAACCCACCAAATCGCTCAAATTCGCCATTTAGAACCACAGAAACGACAACACACAACAAGTGAGGTAGGTTAACATTTATTCTGAGCCTTAACATAGACATTCCTTGCTATAAGTGTACGATATTACGACTCTTCAATATTCTCCCATACATTTCTTTCTATTTCGAACAAAGACCAGACACGCCGCTTGTGTGGGCTCCTTGTGGTATTTCTGGAGTTCACAGTTTCTAGGTGTCACAGTAACATTGCGGACAAAATACTTTGGTTCCCTGAGAATAACAAAAAAGTAGTCCTTTGTAAAAGTTTATCAGCATTCTGATTTTTTTCCGAAGATGAAAAACTACACAAACACGAGTCCATACTAATGTGTAATAAGTAAAACACAATTCATAGAAATAAACAGGCCATTGATTTTCTTGGAAACCATGGTATAACACAGTTTCGTCAGGAAAAGCGTTGCATCACGGCCTAAAGGCATTGTATGACAAAGGGAAAAGATTTGAACATCCAGCGAAATAAGAACAAGGGTAGACTGGCTGGAAGAGTGCTACTCGAAGACGCCTTAAAACAATAAATATAGCCTTTCAAGAGATATTTTCATCCTGCTACAAAAGCATAACTAAGAAAATATGTGCTAAAATTTGTATTATGAACTTCTGCGTCACCAGTAAGCCGCTTTTGAAGCTATAGCTCCCTCATTTCTTCACCAGCCACGTTTAAATGTTTTCCTCAAAAGCGACGGCCTCTTCCTTGGTTGCCCGTGGCTCTACTTCGTCGCACGGAACACGATATATCCAATATTTCTCCTAAACACTACAACAGCCATTCATGAACCTCTCATCGGAAGACACAGAGCCATTACTGTCGTTTAAAATAAAGAACAGCGACGATTTTCGAGCAAGATTGCCACTGAATTTACTATTTACTTCGACAGAGCTTCGATGATAATATGACGTCGCAATGGGGAGAGACGCTGAACTTATCGTTGGCTCAGTAGTTGTAGTTTCAGCAATGGTGGACGAAATTTAGAGAGTTCTAATGAATATTTTTTCGGACTTTTCTTGCCGCGACAGGTCTGAATTGTATTTTTTCTTCTCGTTAAGGATCTAAACTTAAGTTTTCGGCATAAAAAATTTGTTTTGAAGAACATCAATTTTCGTCTCACTAGTACTTTAAGCCAATCGATAAGGTGTCCTTTTAAGTCTTCTTGTTTACTTGATTGAAATGTGATTTTCACGAAAGTCGCCTCGATAGATAAGGTAGAGTTATCATACATGCCAGCCGTGGTATTTGTTTTTTGCTGAGCTCCGTAGTTTTTTGTAAATTGTCCTCCAAAGTTGCCTCAAATCAAAGTCATGAAAAGTGTCACGACAGACCTTCGCTCGAGTGAAATTTAATTTCCGTAGAACTCTGAAAAATATGGAGATCTGTTCAAACGGATTGTGGTTTTAGTATAGGCACAGGAATGTCTTAGAGCACACAAGAAATGAGCGAAATTCGCGACTCAAGCAAAATAGACCGGACCGCTCTTACAGAAGACACTCTCTAAGTGTGGACATGACATGTTAGGCTTATAGATAATAAAGTATACTAAACACCCGTTAACCCTTTATTACTCAAAACTTCAAAATCAATACAAAAAGACTGTTGCTTGAAACAAAAAGTTGATAATCATCCATCCATCTGCATGCTAGAAGCGAATCAATCTTTGTTCTTTGTAAAATCTTTTAATCCTTTAACATTGTAAGTTGACGAAAATAAGATTTTACTCTTTTCAACAACAAGCTGTAAAAACTATGCCTTAATCGTAAAAGGTAACTGTGAAATCATAGTTAATGGCCATGAGGTTTTAAAATTGTGGAATAGACCTAAAACTATATGATTGGAAATCATCGAAAAATATGCTAAGTTATGTTAATAAACAGTTCGTTAGACGAACAGCTGAGTAAGTGTTTGTATGACCAAAATCCTACAATAAAAAAAAAAAACCCAATTTGGCAAATGAGCTCAGCGATGCTCTTCCTCATGTTTTATAAACTAAAAACCACGCCCACATAACAGATGCTTAGTTTCAAGCTGAAACTGAGACGACGATAATAATGTTTATGATAATTCCACAAAGGATAGAGGCAACATTGAGCCACTTAGCAATGTTAGAGTTCCTCACGGAAGCTGCGTAATCTCCGGCACCATATGAACTATCCACCTGCAGACACACAAACAAAGAAATAAGATTATATTACTAACACAAAAGCCCTAGTATTGATTATCTTGTGACCTTTGAAAAAAAGTCATGTGCGAGTGGTTTAGTGTGGTCTGTGCTCTTATTGACGACGATATTTGTAATCGCGGTGGTCCGGCAAAATGTTGTGGATTCATACGGCGCAGTGCAGACCCCGCTAAACCACTGTTTTTTACCACGTCAACATTTCCGAGTCATCCATGTTTGCAAACTGATAAAAGCATTGCGTGACGCATTGACACGAGCAGCGTTGTCCGTACTCTTATAGACAACGGCAAATTGGCCAATCATATTGGAACATTTCTGCCAACTGCGGTGAGAAAAATTTTGAACATCGAGGGAGATCAAAAAAGCATACTGAGTAGCCTTTCGCATCACTTGAACTTCAACTTTACTTTTTGAAATGCTAATGTTGGACAACATGTACAGATTATGCTAAAGTTTGCTGTATTGACTGCAAATGCATGAAATAATGGCAGATTCTGAGTTTGATATTGCTAAAACGTCTGCAGTTCGTGTAATTTCGTCCACAAGTTATCTTCATCATCGTTGCAAATACATTTCTCCCCAACATTTGCGATGTTCACACAGAGACTCGATTAAGATCCTCTTCAGCATCAAAGACCGAGTTATGCAAGGTTGAGTACAGTTCCAGGCCCACACGACCTTGTCTGCTGTTTTTCGTTTTCTTATAGAATGGTTTTTTAAACGAAATGATTAAATTTTGTCTTACCATGCAAGAATACACTATAGCAGCCAGTCCTAAGGGCCATACACAGCAAAGGCAGGTGAACACAGAAAGAAACAAGTAATTTGGAGGATGAGGACTGGGCGTCAAAACAACAGTCTGGGTAGCCTGTGCAAGAATAAAGAAGTCAGTTAACGTCCTATAAATAACAAGGAAGACTCAGGCTTGAAGAGGGAAGACGCATGATATGCTAATGAGGTTAAAAACAGCCGAATCAGCAAATAATGTTGACTGGTCAGAAAATAATGCCAACGATCAGTCATGAACTTACAGGGGCACCAACATTGATCACAGTGCTACTTTGCTGTACTTGCTGGACAGTCTGTGGAACATGAGGTGGTGCGTGCCCAGACTGAGGTGGATACCCAGGCTGAGCAGACCAACCCGGTTGAGGTGGATAAACAGGCTGAGCTGAACCAGGAAGCTGCACGTTCATTTTATATGGGGCAGGTTCCACTGCAAAGATTACAAATATGATTAGTTTGACACTTGTTATCATAAAACTTATATTATATTCGTTTAAATGATTTCAAGAATTACTACGGTAATTTTTGTTATTTTTCTTTATGCCAAATTGTATGTTTATAAAATTTGGATATATCAACAAAGTTGAAATGGTAAATTGGCCACCGTAACGATTACAAAAGCTGACATTTCGAGCGTTAGCCCTTTCGTCGGAGTGAAGGGCGAAATGCTCCGACGAAGGGCTAACGCTCGAAACGTCAACTTTTGTAATCGTTACGGTGGCCAATTTACCATTTCAACTTTGTTGATATAACCAAATTATTTCGTCACTCTCACCGACGCAGCCCCAAACAGTTTCTTTCGAAACTATCAGCCTATATTCATATGTATGTTTATATATATTTTTTTAACATTTAAAATAACATTACTTTGCACTGAATTCTTCTCGGTGTCAGCCTGTTATTGAGTTTTTAGTCAATCAGTGATTTAGGCCTAGACAGTCGATACCAAGTTCACCTCAAGATGAAAGAGATCAAACAAGCTAAAGCGTGCATATCTGATAAAACAAAAGATTAGGTATTGTTTTGCTGCAAGCATAGTTAGTAAAGGGGACTGGTTATGAAACCCGGTAAACATCAGAGGCCGATGTCTTTGTTATGGTTTCCCTTAGTCACGTGATGTTGACGGTGCACATGGAAAATCAACATGGAGATCGGAGTGACGTGATGTGCTGAGACTCACGCTGTATTTCGCTAGATTTTTAGCTTAGATTAATCTCGATTCGATAAGTGTTATAGCTACACTACTCATTAACCGTCATACCTGGAGATAACTGCGCTATGTTTGGCTGTGGGAGTTGTAGAAGAACGAAAGGGATCGGTCTTTGGAAGCTGCCTGCAGCGAAGGACGAGGCATACAAGAAGTGGCGGGACGATTGGTTGAGTGAAATCACAGAGACGCGTGAGATCGACCATGAATTTCGAAAAAGGATCGAAAACGACAAGGTGTTTACCTGTGAAAAACACTTCGACGTAGAAGATTTCGAAATATGTAAGTACGGCTGCGATATAAGCTTACAGTAGAAATTGAAGACATGTGCTCTCGCTTTCCATAAGGTTTTGTTTATTTACGATCTCTCTGGAATTTTCTCGAGGGTTAATTTTCATCTTTCTTAGTTTTGTTTTACTTTATTTTCAAATGCAGTTCAAACGGCGAAAATGACGAAGAAGAAACAGAGATTTTCTATCAGGATGTAGACAATGGCTTGAAGCTGTTGCCTAGGCTGTCATATGAGCATGTAAACCTGACCCCTTATTCTGTCATGCGGGTAAATCTTGCTGCACAAATCCTGAGTGCATCAGTCGCTGCAGTTCTGAAGACGTTTGGACCTCCAGGCACAGCAGCAACTGCAAAACTCTGCGAAATGATCGATGGCTTTTTTGACTGTCTCAATGTGAGAAGTATGACAGCATCAGAGAAAGCGCAAACCATTCTTGGCTCCTTATACTTCTGTTAACGACGAAAGGTGTGTTGTTGATTGTTTTAAAATTTTGTTTAATGTATAAAGTATTATTTAGCAAAATACAATGTTAACCCTGTCATCCATTGTTAATGGTTTCTAAATATATAATACTTCATTCAGAATTTACAAATCCTGAAAAGGAGGGCCCAGAGGTTATCCCTATTAAAGGGCCTTCTAGCTAACTACATTTAAATGTGATAAAATACTATTTTTTAATTTTACAATGGGGGTTTTTATCAGAATATTTATTTTGCTTTAAAAAGCTTCTGTTTAATTAGTAAATCAATTAAAGCTGCTTAGGTGCATTTTTATAATGGAGTACTTATTATGTGGAGGTATCTTTTACTTTATTAATTGCCTTATTCATGTCAAGAAACAGTAATTAATGACTTTTCTTTTATTTGCTAGATTTGCATGGTTGATGGAGTTCCTAGACTATCTGAGGACTTGGAAAGAGAATGTTGACAACAGACCGGGTAACTTCACCCAGAATGCCAGAAACCAAATGTTTCTCTCATGGCAGACATATGAGGGCTTCTGCATATCTCTACATTCTGCTGTCGAGGTGACAAAATTTTTGCTCCAGGAAGGGTTTGAATTTGTCCTCACAGAATGGTTCTGCCAGGATCCAGTAGAGGAGTACTTTGGGGGCCAGTGGAAACTGGGTAGATGCGGTGACAACCCTGATATAAAAACATTTGGGTATAACAGTAACACACTAAGAATGCAGAGAACAGTGTCCTGTCAGGGTGGCAACACAAGGGGCCGAAAGGACAAGACACGAGCCTGGGAACAAGTTACTGATGTTAAGTTACCATGTTGAAAAAACTGAAACTGTAGTTAAGGAGAAAGCTGGGATGCAATATCTTGGCAGTTATGTTCTGCACAACTTACACAAAAAACATGGACGAACTAACTCAGTGGAGAGCCAACAAGCTATGGCAGTACTGAGAGCTGGGAAACTGGAGAGCATAACTGACTCTAGCCAGAAACCTGTGTCAGCTTTGAATCGTGGGGGACTTTGGTCAATCACTCAGCCTGCACAGCAAATATTTTTTTTAGTAAAAACAGAATGTCATTTTAGGCTATTCACATCAAAGCCTGATTTGCAAAGATTGGATATTTCCAGCATCACTAACAAAGCAACCAGTGATAGTGACATCCTTGCTAACTACAATTTGATGATAACAGATGCAGAACTTGAGCCAGACAGTCATGTTTGTAAGGATGTCTTTCGTGGGATTGTTAGTCTGTATGTACATGTACACTCGTTCTCTTTTGCCAAGAATGTCATTCAGCATTACAAGATCAAGGCAACCCAAACCAAAGCAAGGGCTTTATGCAAGGAAATTAGTAAAAGTTGCCAAGGTGATGACCAACAAAGGCAGGAATAGGACTGATAATTCACATTATTTTTTGATTTCTTAATTAGTACCTTATGATCAGTACCACCATTTGCAGTGAGGACAATAAATGTAATGTTAACTCTGAATTTTTTTAAACTTTGACTCAGGTTTGGTAAAACAATGAAAATCATTCAAGTTACCAGTGATATAGATTATAAGAACTTGGGAATGGATCTTTAATAAATTACATTTCTTGTTTCATATGCTCCCAATATAATCAAACTTTTATACCCTTTCTGTCATTGTTATGTGAACCTGCACTAAAAAACCTTCATCAATTGACATGAGATAATTGTATCTATAATACAAAATGTACTCTTATGCTATGTGATTAATCTCCTTAATGATGAATTGACTTAATTGACTGACAACACAGTTTTTATATTATGACTGCTTTCAGTAGAGTGTTTTTGTTGCTTAGAGTATGCCAGCAAACAGTCAGCAACTTTGGTTGCAAGTAGTGTTGCTGCATTCCAAGAAAGTCCACTGAAGAATTGGGTTGACTTTACAGCAACTGTTGCATAATATTTGCCATAAACTTTTCTGCATCTCCATTTCTTGTATATCCTTCATAGATTGCTTTTATAGCAGAGAATTCTTTGCTGTCTTCTTGTCGCTGTTGGTATGAGTAATTGCTGAGCTCCATCCTTAAATTTTTTGCAAAAACTTTCCTTTCCTTAACATTGCGGACAGCACGGTCAATTACTTCTACAAGAACGCTCGGGCTCAACTGTTGCACCTGCTCCAATCCTTACTGTTGATTGTTGTGTTTTGCAGCCCCGTGTCTGTCATAAGCTCCTCTTATTTTGTATTTCTTTCCGCAGTCATGACAAAAAAATTTCTTGACGCTGAGCCTACGAAGATATTACAAACATCACCATTGTAAAACAAATAAACTACTTAAGAGTTTAAAAATAAAAATTCGGTGGCCACTTTTTTCGATCAAGAGAGTATCGTGAAGTCGCGAAGCTCTATCGATTACAAGGTTTACCCTTTAAAATAATTTTGACAAATCACTAGGGAAGATTGCCTTGGAAGAAACGGCAATATATAAGAATGGTTTATACGCGAGCGTTTGTTGAGTTTCGTTTGCCCATCTGTGGCAAATTTAAGCTCAGTAGTGCAAAATTACAACTCGAAATTGCGACGTTTTCAACTTACATTTCTAACTGCGACGGAAAATTGTTCCTCTACTTCGTCATCGTCTTCCAACATATCCAGGATCGCCTCAAATTCGTCTCACCACACAAACAGATCGTCTACACAGTCCGCCATCTTGAATGAATATTTGTGCACGGTCAGAGTCACGTGACGGGTCTGTTTAACATGGCCGACCGCGCTCTGGTTAAACCCTTTGGTGTTTACCGGGTTTCATAACCATCCCCTCTACTAACTATGCTGTATGCTATCGTTTATAATGTTTTGTTGTCTTTGTTTTAGGTCACTCGTGAGCTTCACAGGTTTTTACACCGACGATGAGCCGTATAACCCATCTTGAGCAACTCCTAAAATTCTGAAATAAAAATGGCACTTCTTTTCTTTCACACAACAAGACGGCTACGTTTAGAGTAAACAGCGCCATTTACGGCAGAACGACTCTACCAATCTTCATCAAACGACACACGCCGTTGCTACTCATAATATATCACACAGCAAGCCGGCTACGATTACAGTAACCAACGCCATTTGCAACAGAACGACTTTACCAATCTACGTCACACGCCGTTGCTAATCATAACATTAATATGTCAACAGTGTGGTATTCACGACTCTTCTCGGAATGGAAAATAAAATACCGTGACTGAGCTGAAGAGTTTTGCTGTCTCTCAAAACGGGAGTTAAAAGGTTCGGAGCTGTTGTTTCAAGGAGGCAAAAGTAATCGAAGACACTCAAATTCCGGCAAGAACGCAACGAGAAATACCTTAAAAAGTCTAACGATCAGTCAGGGGTCTAATTTCAAATAAGCGCATAATTTGTTCTGTTAGTACCCATCTGTTGTTACCTTTTTTTTTTAATTGAAACACAATCACATTTTCATTTGCGATTGTAATCGGGCAATTTGGAACAGAAACGACTTCACCAATCCACGCCGTTAATGCTTCGTAATTTATCGATGAACATGCACTAGGAACTCTACTAGAAAGAGGAAAATGATATCGCGGAAGCAGAGAGAACTAGTTCTGTTATCTCTAGAAACGGGAGTTGGAGATTTCGAGATTTCTTTGAGAAGCAGTATAAACGTAGACAACTAAATTTGTATTGTAAGCAGAGCAAATTCCGCAGAGAGAAACGCTTAAAATACTCTAAAGATGGATCGCCTGCATTGAAATTTCATTTCTTACACGCAACGAGCTCAGGTTGCGATTGTAGTCGCGTCGTTTGGAGCAGAAACAACTTCATCAATCCACGCTGTTAATGCTTCGTAATTTATCGATGAATGCGCATTAGGAACTCTGCTCTAAAGAGGAAAATGATGCCACGAAAGTAGAGAGAACTGGTTCTGTTGTCTCTCGAAACAGGAGTTGAAAGGTTTCGAGATGTCTTTAAGAAGTAATTAAAACGTAGACAACTAAATTTGCATCGTAAGCGACCCATGTTCGATTGCCCTTATTGAAAACAAGTTATACGACTAATTTACCTCTTTACTGCCCATCCAATGTAGAAATTTCTTGAAAATGAATACGAGTAGCTGCTCTTCCAATTTTTTACGTACGCAGTTACCTTTTAAACAATCTAGTTTTTCCAAAACCCACAGTAAATTGCTTTCTTTGCCAAGAATGCGACATGCATGATGAAAGCTTAACCTAATTTAAACTCCAAACTGCTTACGAGACGGTTTCTCGCTTGCAAGTTCTATTTGGCTAAATTCTCGCTTGAAACGTGAAATCCATATGTCAAGATTTACAACTGAGGCATAGGTGCAAAATGTTTGATCTTTAGACGAATTAGATGCATTCAGATTTAGTTTGCTCTGCTCCGCTTAATTCTCAGGCAGGCACTCATTCGATGAAAACCATGCAAGACTCGATAGAAGCAGTTACTCTTACCTTTAAGGAAGAAAACTACGACTGATTTTTGTCGCGGAGTGCTTCTGAAAAACCAAAACGAAGCCCCAGTGGAGTAGATTAGCGCTGACTCAAATAACAAAACAACGCCTTAGCTGAACAAAAGCATCCAATCATGGACAAGTACTGGGTCTGGGTTAAGTTTTGCTTCGAGCTGATTTCCATAAAAGCGGAGTAGACCGTAACGGTGAATGATTAGTAGCGCTGACTCGAATAACAAGACAATGTCTTAGCTGAACAGATCTAGAAGCATCCGATCATGGACAAGTACTAGGTCTGGGTCAACTTTTGCTTCGAGGTGATTTCCATAAAACGCGCGCGTAAGGTCGGCATGAAATTCCTGGCATTCATGTTCTTGTTGATATGAGAATCAGTACTTCTTAGCGAATTTAAAAGAAAATTTATCGGCCACTAAAAAACAGCTGCTGTTGACGCTTCTTGCTAGCTTTACGAGGCTTTGACACTAAACAAGTATTCAGCAAACTGATCAATCCAAAAGGTATGTTTTAGCGACTGAATGCAAATTTGTTTCAGTAGGAGACCATCTTCAGGCATTTTCAAACCCTGTTTGCTTGCATTATCGGTTTTTTAGCTGTAAGAGTTACATTCTTTTATGACAACAGTTCTCTAGGCATTTGTACCGGATATTTGGAACTATCTAGTCGCAGTTGCGTGAAACCGTTTGTCGTTTTTGATGGATTTCAGTCTGGCCCTTCCCGTAAAGATCGCTGAACAAGAGGAAAGTAAAAGGTTAGAATAGAGAGACTAGAAGGCCGAAAGTATCGCGTAAGCTCATAATTTTGGACTAGATTTTGGTCCAAAATTTTAAAACTGGAGGCCGCTTACCTGAAAGCAGCTGAGGAGTTACAATTCTACGAGCAGCTGAGGTGTTACAATTTTGCGCTTCGACTCTGCATTAATAATACATTATTAATACAGACCAAAGAGGGAAATATCTTAAATGTAAAATAAAGAAAGACCAACTTTGGTCTAGCTACTAATGATTGTAGGTAACTCGTCGATAGCAGATGATTCGAAAATAGCAAACAAAATTTGGCAGTGTCAACGGCAACTAATAGCGATGAATTAAATACATTATCTAGTACATGTGCTTAAATGAAACTGATTGAAATAGGAAACTTATTAAAGTGCCCCTGAGACGAAAATTGACCATTTTATTTTGGCCTAAATTGTTTACACAATGTTGAATTGGGTCAAGTTGAGACCCTTTTTGCTATTAAAAACTCAAAACAAACCTTCGATGACCAATTTTTACCGCTTCAAAGTCGTCCAAAATTCGTCCGCCATTGCTGAAAACATGTTCCAGCCAAGCCCGCAAAAACGTCATCATGACGTCAAAGGCTCAACAAACGTATCCTTTGCTTTGTCACAACTCTCTTTGTTCGCTGCACAGAGAATCACACATATTACTTTTTTGAGAACTGTTTCGTTACCAGTTGGGAAATGCCGACTGTTTCAGACGATGAATTGTCCTAGAAATCATCTGAAGCTTCTGTGGACAGTTTTGCGCCGACAAACGATGAATTTTTGATATGCGAATAAAGATAAACACAGAACGGCACGGACTCCCCATGTGGCTTTTGTGGTCGCATCGCTTTATCGCCTTCGAACTGTATTTTTGCTTGTCGAAAGCGAATTTCCTTTTTTGTAAGAAATGATCGGGTGTGATTAGTAAAAATGGTTTTCGGCAATGACTAATTGTGTATCCGAAGGCGGATATTGGGAGTTTGTGAAAGCCATTTCTAGCCATCGCAAAGTGTTTTCCCCGATGCATTTCGGCAATGATCTCATTAACCCTTTCCTGCATGTTTTTTATTATCGGTGCTTTGAGAGGTTTGAAGTGAACTCTGTTGTTAAGTGGCCTCTTTTGTTTTTTCTGTCTTATTGACTATTGTTGTGTTGCTTCGGTGAGGTTTAAAGCAGAGTTTGCTTCAACACTTTTAGAGCCGTGACCTGGTTGCGTTACAATGTATTTTTTGGCTTAGATGCAGTCTGCTAGTAGCGTTATCAGGACAATTTTCCTATTAGCTCTGAAGGGCGATAGAAGACTGAACCGGTGACATTCAGTTTGATATGAAACAGAAGTGCTTCTTTGTTTTGTCCGTGAAAGGTGTAACGGAGACGCATTCGTCTTGCGAATAAATCACGCCAAAGTTGGCCTGATTTTAAATTCGTTTGTCGCGGGCGTTGGGATGAATTTGAGACCCTTTGATAGCACGCTGACTTGGCTGTCAGATGGTTGATAGTTTGACAGGTTTTTAAAGAAATTTTCATTTTCTCGGTTTTTTTGGCTGCAATCCTACATTTTAAAGTACTAGTGTTTTTACGCTCTGTGTCTTAAGCTGTTTGTTCTGCTTTCGCTGATATTAAAGCCAGCTTTTTTTTGGAAGCAGAGCACACAATTATATTTTTCATCTCTTTTGTATAAAAGTGAGCTCTTTGAGGTCAGAAATCTCGTTCCTCAATTCGGCTATTTTATCATTCTTATTTACAGTGTTCACCGAGTACTTTCCTTTGTGTAAGGTATTCTGCCAGAGAGTTGTTAAAGGTGGATATTGATCAGCTCATATGTAAAGGTAACAAAATCCGTGGGGGTTCGTAGACTTCGCTTTCCGGCGTCGAGATTGCACTGAGAATTGTTGTTCTTGTCCCTTCTCTTCTTGAACGGTAGGCACTGAACCCGACAGGATTCTTCGCCTAGATCCTTCAAAGTACACAGGTCTCTCGAAACAGTCCTCCGAGAAGTGTTCGGAGTAGATCACAAATATTTCTGTAGGATTGAAGTTTACTCGGCGAGGTTGCACAAATCGTATCCGTTATTCCCGCTCTGATCTATTTGCAAGGCTCCCATGCAGAGAAATACCTGCAGCATGGTCTGCACGATTACTTCAGCTTTGAGTTACGCATCGATTTCCAGTCATTTTTGTTTAGTTTTTGTAAGAATAGAGTAAAGCACTCTGTTATGTTTGCTTGACATTTTGCCATGTGAGATTTTCGCGTTGAGCCTTTGACGTCACTTCCTCTGAGTCCTCGCGAGCAACTTCCAATACATGATCAAATAAACCGCCACGCGAAATCGTGAATTTAACGGCCCGAAAAAAGATATTTCTGGTGCTCGGTCTAAACTGAAATTTGGCAGAGTAGGTGAAGGAGACACACTGAGCACGAAAATGGAAAAAAATGATGTACGAAAATTTTGATCTCAGGGGCACTTTAATAACCAACGTAACGGATAAATAATAGACCGGAACAAACATAACAGGAAAGTACACAAACTACTCGTTTCGAAACTGAGAGACCAATGCTGACGCTTCTTCTCTTAACTATTCTCCGGGTAGTATAGCATTACTAGAAGAGCTACTGGCACAAGAAAACAAACTCCTTTGAGTTGATTTTTGACTATGCTTCTTTTTTTTTTTGGGGGGGGGGGGGGGAGGGAACGTGGGCTGTCTTAACTGGGTTATTCCCAGTAATGCCAAAATGCCGCGTTCTTTTGCTCACTGCTCCTTCTGTAAATTTGGGGCTTAACAATTTTAGATCAATCTGTCACAGTATTTTTGGCTCCGATACTGTAAGCTATGTTACCTTCTTCCCGCGAGCAAACAGTCACAGCACCAAACTAAGTATAGCAAAACACCGTCAACTTCAAACGCAGTTTTCGGAGCTATTTCAGAAATAACTAGAGATGCACTACAGTACAATTCACTTAAGGACTCGTAATATCCATAGGGAATAATTAGATGCACTTTTCAGTCAGGTGGAAGCAAGGAATAGTAAAATAACATGAGAGAACGAGGTGCGATTTACAGGGATTTGCACCCCCAGAAAAAGGTCCTCTCATTCTTATTCAAAAATTCACGATTATAAACTTTTTATCAAAATTAGTAGCTTCAGGTTATTGAGGAAGGGTTTATGTTACAGTTGTCAGTTTTTTAGTCCGCATAGCTTGGTATTAAGGAAAAATTGGACTCGAACTTTTCTCTTCGAAACGCTTAACTAAATGGTGACACCGCCGTGTTGGAAGTGTGTGAAAATAATGGACTGTGGTCGTAGGCCGCGCACCACCTGAAAAAAATTTAATTGAATCCAGCGTCTGAGTTTCTCTGATCTTTCTATTGAACAGCTGAGTTATAGCGTATGATTTTCGATTTAAGATTTTAAAAAGCTATGAAGAGGTCGGGAGAAGCCATTTATAGACTTGCCCAAAACCATCGTCTTGCATAAGCCTTCAAAATATGCCTTTTATAGGATGGGTTCGCGTCGTTTACAAGCCGCGGATTATTTTCCCGTTATAAAGGGCCCTAATGATGTAAGTGGCTTGGTTTCTACGAGCTAGGTTTGCATCAATAGACCTCCACCAAACATTGCATAACAACCATAAACGACCGACCGTAAATCGAAGCGAAAAACAATAAAAAGAATGATAGGCAAAAATACGCTCTTACCGATTATCCCCTCTGTAGGTCGTGAAAAAGGGCCAACGCTTTATCATTTCAGCTGATGAAACCAACTTATCCTATAATACTCCTCACCGATACAGCACCACAGTTTCTTTAGAAACCTACCCTCTTAGACAGTTATAGTTGGTCGAAATCACCGAACCTTTAAAACTGCTATTTGCATTCATCATTTATGTCGTCTCCTAAAAAGTTATGTAGGTTGACTGCTATCAACCTATTACTAAGTGCTTTGCAAGTAGTATGTTCCTGCGTTCGACTTGGTAATTAGCAGGAAAATATGCTCTCATCGGTATCCTATGTTTGTTTAGGCATGTGCGCTGGCTATTGGGCGGTCGTCTCGGTCTTGCGTTTCCAGCGTTGGGGTTATTTTTGTTTGTTTTTAATTTTTCATTGTGCGTGTGCTCTTTCTACTTTTATTTTGAGGATGTTTTCAGTTGTACGATGTGTTCGGATTCTCAGGCTGCTGTTCCCCAGGGATCTGGTGCTTTACTCTACCTTGCAAGTTCTCTCTTGGGATGTTTGCAATGGCTGGTAGAGCACTCAGTACTTCTTCCAATTATATCTCTTCTTACAACAGATGGAAGTCTTAGGCCCGAAAACATGGCTTGACAGCTTTACCTGCATCATAGTTTCACTTTTCCCATTTATTTGCGTCATTTATTGACTAAGGCGAAGACAGCATCTCCCCAGGAGCCAGCCGGTCATGGTGGTGGCAAGCCGTTTCCTACTGAACATCCGTTGGTTAAGAGTATCCTTTCCGTTGCGCAACGTTTGCTGGCCCATCACACATCCAAGAAGGAGCCTATTACGGCCTTTCAGTCACAATAGTTAGTTGCCTGTAAGGCGGACTCGATGGCCTCTTTGTATAACTTATTCATTCATTTATTCAAGTAAAACTGATCAGTATAGGAATGGAGCTTGGATTTTTGTAGGGGAAACCAACTTGTTCGGTTGCTATGATGGACTGTTATTTAGAGAGAGCTGGCCTTTCCTGCGATAACCCTTTGTTTTACCAGCTGGCCAAAACTTATGTAGTTATAAGCCTAGGGCTAAAGGTTTAAGATATCCGCGGTTAAGAGAATTAGTGCTAGAGGCTTTTAAAGATATTGTACCGGATATTTTTGCCATTGGTACATATTGTATTAGGAGTGGCGGAGCTACTGCTGCTACAAGTTTTGGCGTGCCAGACGGTTTTTTTTTTTTGGCCGCTGAGCCCGTGAATTGGCTAAGGACGGGTATGTTCAAGATTCTTTATCTTCACGTGTCGATGCCTAAGGCTTTAGGTACTTAATTTTCTCGTGCGTACCTCTTTCTAATTTATTTTAGTATCTATCTTTCTCTTGTTCTTGCCCTGGGGACCGTTGTACATTGCGTACGGCTGGCCTGGGGTTTTCCTCTTCGGTGCAAGTGGACGTACGGGGAGGTTTTTGACCCAGCTGTTGTTCCACGACCCCTTGTCAGTTACCTTTTGATTTAGATATTTGAAGCTGAATGTTACATCGATTATATATATATATATATATATATTGTGAGAGGAAAAAAGGACGTAACTACATTTCCCGACAAGCCTGTTTCGTGAATCGCTTCACTCTTCAGGTTTCACCCTGAAGAGTGAAGCGATTCACGAAACAGGCTTGTCGGGAAATGTAGTTACGTCCTTTTTTCCTCTCACAATATTTATTCTGCTCTGCTTCAACGTATTGAGCACTGTTCCACGCGAAAATCGACTTGCAGACTTCCTATATATATATATATATATATATATATATATATATATACGCCTCCCGGTCAGCTCAATGGATAGAGCGCTGGACTGTCGTGCGGGAGGTCGACTGTTTAAGCCCCGGCCGGACCAACACTTAAGGTCTTAAAATAATTGAGAAGAATATGCTACATTTCTATAACATCAAGAAATGGTTAGATACTCTAGTCTTCTCGGATAGGGACGAATAAAGGGAGGTCCCGTCTCCTGCAGGGTTAGAGGTAGGAGACGTTAGTTTCCCAATCACGAGATTACTGTGTGATGGATGTCCTCTCCTGGGGTGGGATGGGTGGGATTTAATGAGTGGACTACTCGCATGGATCGCATATGTTCCGTTCTAGTCCTACCCTACTGCGGTAATGCAGTGAAAATGGTGAGAAACTGAATATATACATACATATATGCATTTTGTTTTACTTAGAAATGACTTCTCTATAAATCGTCACCTATCTTGTTGTCTTTTCGAGAACAAAACGAACGCTTGGCTTGAAGCGAGCCACACCCAAGGTGTGAGTGTTCTTTTGTTGGGTGAAACTGAGATTTGGAGGAGAGCAATTGTTATCCACAATGAGAACTTTATCGACGTTCGAAAAGTAAGCATTTTTTATTTTCAGAGTAGAGTGCATTGATATCAACCGAGCGCAACTGGGCAATTCTATTGGAAATAACTATGTGTAAGAACTTCATGTATTATTTCTGTTTTCATTGAGATCAGTTATCATTGCTACTATAACATCCCTGTTTTCAAATTTTAATGGATTTTGTTAAGTTATCCCTACGTGCTGCACATATCTTCCACAAGTGTGTACGTTATTAAAATTGCAATTAAATTTAGACACCTCCACAAACAATGGGTGTGTAAAAATCATTTAAATGTTTGAACTTAAAGAAGCGGCGTCATTAGTCGACCAAATATTGAAGCAAAAATACACGAAAAACCTTACTCTGATGTGCACTGGTCAAAAACAGTAGATTTACCTTTTTGTGTTTTCGTTTGTTTGTTTGTTTTTTTTGTTTGTTTTTACACGGTCGTAGTTAAGATTATAACGAGCATGACCGTAAAGCATCCCATGGCGATACCGACGATATTCAGCCACTTGGCGATTTGTGAATTCCTCCAAGCGCCGTCATAATCCATTGCTGCATATGAACTGTCCACCTGAGAATTCAGCAGTCAGTAATCAGTAAGAGTATTAGCCAAACAAAGTTTAGATAGCGTAATAAAGTGCTCACTTCCAATTCTTGTTGGTAATAAACTGTTGTGCAGCTATCCAACAAAAATGTCATGTCAAAGAAAATAATCTAGGGATTTGATATAGAATTGCGCCAATTGAAAATAATCGGAATTTACCCAGGATTTATACGGCTAACTAAGCAATCATTCTTTGCGAAATGATTTTGGAGATTATCTTTCATATATTATTTTGCCAGCTGAAATGAATGGCTTATACTTCGAGATTTCTTATGGAAATAGCAGCTACAGGACTCTAACTATTGTACATCGTTCAATTAAACTGTATAATGAAATCATGAGAAGCTATTCACGGCAGGACGATTAGAATTAGAGATGTCCTAACAATCAAAGAGTGAACGCAATGAAAGCTACTTGTTTCAGGATATTTTATTATGAAAGAAATTCTTACCATGATGGAGAAAACAATAGCAGCTATTCCAAGAATCGGGAAGCAGCAAAAGCATGTGAATAAGGAGAGGCCTAACCAGTTTGGAGGAGGAAGAGCCATTGGCATGATGATCGTCGGAGCCTTTGAAAGAGAACGAAAGAGAATATCAATAAATCCTTCAAATGAAAAGACAGCTCGTTCTTCGCGTCTAGAAATGGAAATGTGTATTTTCCTGTTCAATACATTCTTCTATTTACAGATATTCCTTTTTGATATTCCGTTTTGCTCCCGCGCAAGAGAAAGAGTGCGTGGAGCTGACTTAGAAACTTCGTAACTTTTGGACATGTCAGCGACGAAGTCGCAAAAAGCGGTAGAAGACAGCCAAAACAGAGAAAAATTTTTTCAAGAAATTGGGCACACTGTGTAACAAACACAGTTGGTTTTCTTTCCCGGCTCTCGAAATAAACAGTTCTCATTAATCATTAAAGCGAAATATTTTGCTATGCAGTAAATCCTTTACTGACAAAGCTTGTTTGGTCAAGATCCTTGTTTTTTTCTTTGTTTTTTTTTTTTTTGCGTTTTCATGAACCTCGACTTCGTCTCGGTCCATAAAAATGCAAAAAAGAACTCGGCCAATATCCAGCCATCTTGACCTCACGCTTGGTCGATAACGCATATATATTTGGGCTCCTTGACAGAGTAAAAGGTTCTAGATAAAAAAAAAAACTCTTTGCGTTCCGAAACATCCATGTTGCCTTAAAATCTGAATACTCGGAAACACTAAACGTGAGTTCCACGTTCTAACCTTTACGCATTTCTGACTGATTAAATTTAGTTCTGGTAGTTTGGCTCTGTTGCTAATCAGAAGCTAATCAGGGAGATCCGCCAGGGTTTGAGCCTTTTCAAGTTGGCTTATTTGGAGTCCTATCTGTCTTCTTTATCTTTAGCTCTTTAAACCCTTATTGGTTTATCTTTGTCAGTTTCCAAATCTAATGGTTTCCTTCAACTTGAAGGTAAATTTTTTTGTGGCGCAAAACATTAATGATATGGCATTTGCTCGATAGATAGATATATAGTTTGCGTGTAAAAACCCCATTTCCTCTAAAGACATACGTATTCATTCCAAACTGGTCGAGGAGGATCTGGAGTTCATGATTTCACCATAAGGAATTTTAATTATAAAAAGTCAGTGAGGAACTTACAGGTGCTTGCATGTTGACCACAGTGGTACTTTGTTGGACATGTTGAGTGGGTTGGGGAGGATAACCTGGCTGCTGCGTTTGTGGGTAGCCATACTGAGGAGAATACCCAGGCTGAGGATGCTGCCCGGACTGTGCTGGGTAACCAGGCTGTGCTTGGAAACCAGGCTGGGCTGGGTAGCCGGGCTGTGCCGGGTAACCAGGCTGTGTTGGGTTAGCAGGCTGTCCTGGGTAACCTGACAATGCAGAGACACCAAGTTGCGGTTGGTTGGGTGGTTGAGCTGTGACAGGAGCCTGTGGTGTGTAGGGTGGAGGATTCTCTGAAAATAGCATGTTTTAAAAATATACTAAAAAGTTACGATTGAATTTGAACATCACAATGCCTGCTAAGTAGAACGTATCCGTTAATAGTGCTCAGAGCCGCATTGAATTTGCAAAAATTTTTACATTGACTGTTACCCCCGCCACAGATACTGCTGGTTCGTTAGTGAATTTTAAAGAGTTTTATGATAACCTTTTCCTGCCTCGAAAATTTTGTTTTGAATATGATCAGCAAAGTTGAGATATCCGTTTGACACCACATTTCACCATCAATTGACACAGGTTTAAAGTGCTGATCGATCATGGTAGTGGCGACATGCATGATTTCATATCCGCCTCCTTGATACTGTTGCCATCAGTTTGACGAGTCGCTGAAGTTGCTTGTTCTACGAGCAATAATTGAGTCTATGTGTGAGTCTCACCTGGGGTTATTTGTTCCCTGCTTTCCATGTTCCTTTTATTCTGAAGAGGAAAAGTATACATGCTTTGAGTAAACAGGACCGAACAGTCAGGCATATCAATGATAAGCAGCCCTATTTTCTTGGGCTGTCTATGCCATTACTTTCGACGATTTCAGGCCTTCATTTTCAAGTCTCCGCAATTTGTCGATAGGTGTTTGAGGGGGACTGTTCGTCGTAAGGAAGAATAATTTGAATGAGGCTCAATGAACAACTCGAACGGCAAAAACTTGCCGTGAGAAAAAGATGCCGGTTAACAACTGTTGAAGTGATTGAGATTTATGAGACGTGACCGATCAGATTCCTAAGTAGTGTACTGATCGACTCTTAAAAAGCCTCTGGAATATTTCAACAACATAAAGGGCAGTAAATGTTTTTAGGCTCAGCTAAAAGCTATAAAAACGTAAGAAAACCATGAATTTAATGTTGCATTGGTTTTATATTTGAGAGAGTGTATTTCATGATGACTTGTAAAGCAAGTATAATTAATCGTTCCTACGAGCTAAATCTGCGTTCAATCGCCAAACCCGGCATCATCGCATCATGCTGGTCAAATGAGAGCTCTCAGCCTCAGTAGCTATATTTTGTTTTTTTCAGATTATTTTGAATAAGTGTTTAAAGCTAAAAAGTCCTTAGTAAGACGAAAAATGCTGTAAAATGACGTGTACGACATTACGTGTTACTATATTGGCTGCAGAAGACCACATTACTAATATTTTTCAGATGGGCATTTCGCATTTCGAACAGTTTTTTAGCGTCCTACACAAGCCAGAATCGTTATCCTCGACTAGGGAGAACTAGTCTAAGCGAGTGCGTTACTTACCGAAAGAAATGTTAAGGAACTGGCAATCTGCTACATTACGGGCCTTTGCTTGTATTGCTCATCTTGATCATGATCATCATGATATTTGTAAACAACCGAGTGAAACAGTGTCGAAGGTGGTCGAGCGAACGAGGATCACGAACTGAGAAGCAATAGGTTTTCGTCCCTCCAGAAAAATTGAAACCCGAAAAATACACCTGGCTCTGAAGGACCGATCGCGAAAGAATCAAGGAATTTTTTTAAATTGTTTCGGTACTGACTTTATTTTTAGCGCGTAGTGAGACGATTGTACCTGCCGTTTACCACTGTGTGTGAAACATCTAATAATTATGTTTGGGAATCAGACTGAAAGCTTATCATAATTTTTACACACATTTGGCTCTACGGTTGCGCTTGATATTTGTTCTTATATTGATCTTAATATCGCTCAAAAGCAATCGGAAATCAACTGAAAGCTCCGTCCGGCACATGGCTAGGAGTGCTACTTCTCAATTTGCAAATATCTCGGACGCCGTCTAAGCAGAGAGGCACGAGATACACAAGCTTAAATTATGAACCTCGTACATAAACTTGTAAAATTTGTCAGAGTGACCAGTACAACCTTTAAAGGAGATAAAGATATGTTTCTCAGTGGAAGCTTTGTAGGGGGAGAAATCAATACCAGGACTCTTGAACAAAACAGTCATCATATTTTGCGTTTCGTTATGATTTAAGCTCCAAAATTTCAACCTTTGTATGGATTCATTATAGATCAAATCTACACAAGGGTTTCTAGGATTCAAGGATTCACGTTTCTTGCGATAAGATCCGAAAGCGAATTATTTAAAAAATAGGGAGTCTTCCTGTTTGAAATGTGTCACACCGACAGACTTTTCAATGATCAAGGAAAGTTTTAGTGCCACCTCTGCTACTGAGTTGACCCAAAATCTTGGAGAATTTCTCAAACATGAGCATTTGTGAAAACTTCTAACATAGTCCTCGGCGAGTTATATTGATTTCAGATGGACTATTCATATAAACTTCCAATAGAATATATTTCAAATAGACTTTTCAGCGATTCTTCGCTTATCATTGAATTTAGTTTGAATAGTCTTCCGGAAAGTGAAAGAAACGATGCGACGAGGAATCTACTTTTCACTGTTGTGGTCATAAGATGTCCATGTGATCTTGAATTAAGAATTCGGTCAATAGTTGCATAGATGAGTTCGTTCAATGGACAGTTATAGGCACTAAGTCCGTAATTCATGAGCAACACTATTCGAAAATAAACTAGTAATCATGATTTCCGCTTCAAATGGTCTTCGCCTAAATAGTCGACAAAAATCGACACGCTTTAGCATTTTGCTAGGACGTACGAAATCTGGTTTAGAGAACAAAACTTACCGGTTTGTTGAAGGAAGTGAAATATCTGGCTAAGAATACTGAATTCTTTCAGAACCCGCGGGATCCAGATGAGACAGTATCAACGAACTTCTTCGACGAACCGTCTGAAGGAGAATGCAACTGAATCAATTAAAAATGGCCGCACCAGACAAACTTGAATAAGAAAATACAACTGCTTAACAGGTCAGCAGTCAACAACGTTGCCTCCCACCGGTGTGTGGGAGAACAAAACAATGCAATTAAAAGTCAAGTGAATATATTCTCAACTGTTGAACTTAGCCTGAGTAAGATGTTTACACTTATGTACTGCCTAATTGTAATGATATGACCTTAGCCAAGCGTAACATGGGTATTGTAGTATCTGAAATTAGTGCAGCCATGACCGTCATAGCCGGGGGATTTGGCTTTGATTTCAAAGCATCAAAGGACAATGAAGGAAGAGGACAGCTGCTGTAGCGCTTTTGTATCGCTAATAAGCTATTCAAAACAGTTCGACGCACACTATGTTTCACTAAAACTCTAACAGATCCGCCTTTGGTGAACGCATCGGGACTGTTGCCAAATGCGTATTTTTGATTTGCGATTACCGTCATAGGTTGTTTTGTAATAGCGTTAACATTTTAGCGCTTCAATACCACAAAAATGTAAATGTATTTGGTGGACTGAAAGATATGGAGATAACGTTAGGAGAACGAACTGCTACCTCGAGGGCCATGAAAACTAGCTCTAGAAAATGTAAACCATAATCTACCAGAGATTTTTCATAGAAAAACAGTTGAAACAATTAAGATAAAAAATCGATGTCTGCTTGCTGGAAATTTTATGCAGTAATAAACCAACACTATGCGTTAAAGACACCGGCGACGCTTTTAATCCTAAGACCATGATAATGAAATGACTCAACCAACCACATTACCTTTAATTATAACAAGAGATTATAATCTATTGACTATGAATATTAGCTCCCTTTAATTGCGGAAGGACAGAAAATTAAAACACAAGCTTAGGTTGCCTTCTTTGTTGTATCAGTTTAGCTTCTATAATTCTACGCTAAGTCTTTGTTAATCCTTGAGGTAAATAGTGATTCTTCTTTTTCGCATAATTATTTCTCGGCAACTTTAATATTGTTTAAAGCTAAATCCTTAAATATCTATTTTATCAATATCTTTGAATGGACAGCAGCCCATAAGAACTATAACAACACTTAATTTTGGTTTTATCCACTGAGTTGATAATGTAAACTAAGTTTATAATGTAAATTGGCCACCTTGCAGAGTTTCAAAACTGGCGTTTCGAGCGTCAGCCCTTCGTCAGGGCGAAATGACATTTCTCTTTACGGTGGCCAATTTAAATTATCAACTCAGTTGATCATAACCAAAATTACCTTCAGGAATTAGATAAGAAAACTAAGTAATTTGTAATTTTATATCATCATTTATATTTAGGCTTATATTATTTTTAAACTCTGTATTTTATATTCATAAATTTTTCCTCGGTATATTAGCATCTCTATTGCTAGAGGCCTAACGAGCCTCATTTTCATCCGAGTTTAAATAAAGTAGTCTTGTTTTTTTTACCGACGCAGCACCGCTGTTTCTTTAGAAACTTATCATCTTTATAACAACGTTTACTTTGCCTGAAGATGGAAACTAACAAGAGCACTGAGTATAGTTTAAAATGTTCGCAGAACCATCGGTAAATATTTGTGCGTTTACAAGTAAATGTAGGTAGGACAAGGCACTTCAAAATTATCCGAGCAAGAACTGATTGCGTGAATGACTAAGCAATATTCAGAATAAGTGGACAAGTTCCATTGGAGATGAAAACGTTTTGCATAGACATCTATATTCCGTGAATATTTGAACGTGCTCATCTTAAAATGGTAAGTCTAGAACTCCACATTTCAGAGGGATGTTTTTTTTCCTTCCCAGCATGCGTAAATGACTTGAGTTCTGAGAGTGACATGCCGTCGCCTCTAGTCATGTGTAATATGGTTGCCTGGGTTCAGACAGTCGTCTTCTAAAGGACCATGTTGTCGTTGGTAGGGAATGACGATTGAAAACCAGGGCGGAAGTCAGTTTTATAGCCACTCTAGTATGTTGATGTCTTGTGCCCAGGTTGTCGAAACATAACATAACATAACATAACATTTATTCAGGAAGCTAGAACGCAAATGTAAAAAGTACATCCTGAAAAGGGAAAATCGTAAGGTTAGCCCTGTATAAAAACAATTTCCCTGACTAAAAACATACAAAAGATAAAATTTAATGGCTACAGATTCAACAAATATTCAATAAATATTCCAAAAAAATTTTAAGTCTACTCTTAAAAACAGACAATGATTCGGCGTGGACAATGTATCCTGGCAAGCTATTCCATTTCCCCACAATGCGAGTGAAGAAACAATATTTGTAACAATTACAAACCGCTCTTTTCAGGTAAAGTTTATAGTCGTGGTTAGCTCTTATACGCTTATTGGCAAACGCAAAGAAATCTGGGAAAGAGAGGTGATCAATACCAAAAACTATCTTATAACATTGAACCAGAGATAGAAATTCTCTCCGCTTTTCTAGTGTTTGCCATTTTAGTAAGCTAAAACGGTGTTCTCAGTTCATTTCGCCTCGTTTCTGCCTTAAAGCTAGTCGCGAAGCTCTTCGTTGAACCGTTTCTAGAGCCGTAATATCCTTAATCAAATACGGACTCCAAACAGGAGCCGCATACTCCAGTATGGGCCTGACCAGTGACTTATGGAGCTTCGAAAACACGTACTGGCTGTTGGTTCCGATGGACCGCTTTATGATACCTAGTACCATATTTCCCTTGTTTACCGTTGCAGATACATGCAAGCCCCAGGACAGGTCAGAAGAGATGGTTACTCCAAGGTCCTTAGTGTTCTCTACCGAACTAAGTTGCCCCCCCCCCCCCCCCCCCAGCGAGTAAATTGGTTTAGTTTTATCCTTTCTATGTATAATACACACGACCTCGCATTTATCCGGATTGAAGTGCATTTGCCATTTATTTGCCAATATACTCAATCGATCTAAGTCACTCTGCAGGGCAGGAATATCAACATCTGGCGAACTGATTGTTCGGTAAATTTTAGTATCATCTGCATAAATCTTAACAGTAGATGTCAAATCTGTTGAGATGTCATTTATGTAGATGATAAACAAAATAGAGCCAAGAATTGTTCCTTGGGGCACCCCGGACTTCACTGACGTCCAATCCGAACACTTTCCTCTAATAACAACGAAACGCTTATCATTGCCGCGGAAAACACAGTTACAGGTCTACCCTTGCCCGACCGAATCACACCAGACTGTCGTGCTATTTCAAAGGGACTTAAAAAAACTTTGTTGTGGATAACGTATTGGGATGTTTCAGTTCCTTTCAACTTCCTTCAGCCTTGACACAAGCAATACAAGCATCCACGTTTCCGCACGACTTTTTTTTAACAAAGAGATCGACATGTATTTTACGACACGCGAACAGCCACTACAAAACCATGCAAGACCCAAAGTACCTCATTCCTTTCCTATATTCCTGTTTTTGTCGGTCGGTCGGTCATCAGTTCGGTCTGAGAAAGCAATCATTTGCAAAAAGCTCGCACAGATTATGGCGTCTCAATCAACAGGTACAGTGTGCGGCAGTCTTAAACTTTTATGACGTTCTTCTTGATTATAATTCATAAACCTCATAAGCCTGTTCAATGTTGAAAATTGACATGATTTTGTAATTCAATCAATTTTACATGCAATCTGAATTCAACTGGGAATGACAATAGAACTCTCTTTCCAATATATTACATACGTACCTAGTTTCAGTAAATCAAATCAAATCGACTGATCAATTTATTATGTGAGCGTACATAAAAGGAAACGTCGGAGTTTATCCCTATCGAGAACACTCCCTACATAAAATATAAAATATATAAACTACAATGTCAAATTTAAGAATCATCAAGAAATGGGTAAAAAAAATTACGAAATTTTGAGCAACTTTATCAAGTTTCCTCACAATTTCAAGCTTAAGCACACCTAAAAGTCTGCTTTGGTGAGTTTGGCAGAGGTGACTAAGGAGGGGAGGGTACTTCTGACCAATCAGGAGTCCACAGTCCACCTCCCTCACCGCTTCCTTAAGGTGGCACAAACTCGATCGGCAATTTTCTGTTTTTAATTTTTATGAAAAGAAGGGTTTTTTAATCTTTTATAGTAAATGAACTGTTTGATTAAGGTTTGAGTTCTTTTCTTGCAGAAAGGCAAACGGTACTCTCCCAAACAATATGGATGAAACTGGACTAGATTCTCCAAGTCAGTGCAAATTCAAATAGGAATAGAACTCATTCTTCAGCCTGAGAAATAAGTCAATTATTTCTGCAATCTTCTTCACTTTGCCTTTTGGCATAATTGCTTTGTTCTTCTCTTTCCAGGTAACTATTTTCATGCTCATTCTGCAATGATAGGTACATTTTTTATCTACAAGGGTAAAGATATTCATTCGATATTTTCGTTTCCGAAGAGAACCGGCCAGTAAGTTCGTCAAGAAAAGATTTTAACTTGGGTTCGGCAAGTCAGTTTGGGCAGTCAGGGCGACAAACAGAAATCTCAATAACGCCCCTTTTTATCCTCGTGGTTCCTACAGTCTCTCCCCCTTCATCCCCTAAGATTGAGTGCAAAAGAAGCGGGGAACAAGGCTGATACTAAGAGACCTGGGGACGAAATTGAGAGGAATAGAGACCTGGGGGGGGGGGGGGGGTGAAAATTTCTCTGATGGATAACTCCCTATAAACTGAATTCCAACTTAAAGAAAACTTTATCATGACCCCTGGTTATGTTTCTTGAAGTCATTTTTCAGGTTAATGACTCATAGAGGAGAGGGGATCACCAGAAAACGCTGAGGGACTCAAACATCGCAAAATGGTTAAATTTGCTTTCAGTTATCGTTGGTTTACCCCTGTACGACTCTCTTATGATATATATCATTCTCAAACAATGGAAGGCGAGGAGACTGATTATAATAAGATGTTGTATTAGCTATCCGCTCTTACTTTTGTGATCAAATCTGTCTTCCGTATTTTCAACTGAAATTTTCATTCCGTCCTTAATTCAAACTCGACGAAGAGTTTTTACTTATTTTTCTGTGATTTGAAATATCCGGCTATCAGCAATGTTCTCCACCCTGCACGATATCGATTATCAGCACTCTTGGATTTAATCGATGCGACACTCTTCACTTTAGTTTTCGTTATAATGTAGAATCGACCGAACGACTTATGGCCAAAAGCGATTAGAGCCTTGAAGAAATCTTACGCTCACGGTCCGATTGATTGACAAAAGTGACGAGAACCATGTAAATACCATGAGTATCACACATCGGTATCATACTAGTCGTTATTATCTAATGTGGAAATGGTAATTAACATCTATAGATGTATATGTAGCAAAGGATGAAGACAAAAATCAAATTATCTAAAGCTGAATTGGCTAAGATCCAACAAACAAAGAAAAGAGGTATTAATCATTTCCGTGGAAAATATAAGAAATGATGTTTTCACTTTGCAGCATATTTCCTATTAACGATATCTGGAAGGCAAAGGTTCAAACCTAGGCGAAGTAAGAATATTTCTCTTCTTGGAAAACAAATTTCCGTGCTTTTGCTTTAATTTCCCATTTTCCATTGAAACAGTCGCGGTGAAGCGGCCGCTGGCCATCGCAACTGTTGTACCGCTATACCCAAGACTGCTTGCGCGAGAAGACAAGAATTGTAACGTTGTGTTTACGTCGTAAAATTAAAATTCTTGTTTTATTTGGTCTTACCACTCTGACCAGAAGAAAAGGTGGTACATGTATCTTTATCTGAAAGGAATCATTAAAGATGAAAATAACATGTTAATTTCTTATAAGTTTCTCCCTTTAGCCTGTTAACTGTTGTTGACATCGCTATGCGCAAAGATAATGTAATACTGAGCTACGTAAGATCACTGTGGATGATGATGTTCATTTTTCATAGTTTAATTCCTTTACTTTTCCAAGAAAATAGGTAACTAATTTCCATAACAACCGAGGAACGAACTCCATGAACAACAGACTCACGAGTGAGATCATCACGTGAGCGCTATGCTCCCTCCCTGTTCGTTAGCAACGTCCAAAGGAAATCAGGATAGGGCCAGGCATAAGTCTTGTGAGAGCCAATTTTTTTTCAAAGATTTTGTTTTTTGAACAATCGCTTAAGTACTTTTCCCTGTGAGGGTCAGTTTGTCCCAAGAACAATAGCGAATTGTAATCTTTGTTAGGTAGTTGAGAAGGCAAACAGTAGGCATATTTAGAAAACACACATCATGGTTTGAAGGTATTTTAAAAGACAGTTATATTAGAAACGTTCCGTCAAAATCCCAAACATAGTTGCTTAAACGGTGCATTTTCTGAAACGCTCTTCAAACCAAGATAAAAATTGAAAGCTTCGGCTATGAAGTGTGGACGGAGCGAAATTAGGAAAACAGAGGTTTTTGAAAACACTGACGTAACTACTCTTGGCATTTTTTTGTGGAGTGATTATAAAGGCATTTTAGGGGTTTCTGTGCCAACTTGCTTTAGGACGCAGTCAAGCGTTTCTACGACCAGTGATTATATCATTTACATTGTAAACCCTGTATTGTGTCAACGCAAGTTCAGTCGCTATCAATGCTTATTTTTTTCTAACATTTCAGACTGATATATCAAACGATGGCCGTTCGATTAAAAGGTTCTTCCTTTTCCATAAATTGTTGAATAAACGATTTACTCTCTTAGTCATCTTGGATTAACAAAACTGCAATGGTTAAAAGATTTAATGAAATTGACTGAAGCACGGAATAACTATCATGAGCTTTGCATTAGAATGTCAAGAAATGAATTTTATTTATTATTTGAAATATGAGAAATATTGTCTCAGCTGATTCTTGGAAATTCTAGCGAAAGCTTCACCATTCCCGAGAATAGAAGCAAATATGCCAGCGGAGTATGCTGTTAAACCTACTGGAAAAAACAAGTCGGAGATTTGGTGGAAAGTTAGGTCAAAACTGCCGACGAGCTAAAACGATTGTAAAAAAAATATGAGAAGGTAATCTAAACCACTTTGTTATAATTACTTTTCATTTTTATCATTCTCTGTTTCCCAAGAGAAGCTTAAGGGGAAAGAAAACTAAATTTGTGTTCGTGTTTCGGGTACGTCTCCCTTCCGGTTTTCCAGGTTTCCATGTAACAGTTCGTTTCACATTCCTTTTGCGCGACTTTCAGTTTTGGTCTTCATCATCTAGAAACTGCCGAGCGATAATTCCTAGATGTCGTGATACGGCTCTCTAACAATCGATAATGTTCTTAGTTCTTTGGCTCTATTCGCCAACAATCACACCAATGAACAATAAGAGATGCTTGAAACACCTCTGACAGATGGATTCATCATAGAAAGTAATGGCTTCACCGTAGTATTTACATTAGATCCTGGGTAGCAGGAAAGCCGAACAAAAAAGCAGGGGACGAGCGAGCAAATAACCGTGATCTCTTTCTTGTGCGAGTCGAGATAAACACCAGTGTCGGGATTTGTAAAATTCCCATAACACAAGCTAAACAAGACGAACCCTTTTCTGATCTGCAGATAAACTGACAAAACAAGCTGTAAGCCCCTTTGTGATTTGTCCAGTATCTTGTCCGTTTTGCTTCAGTACAAAACAAAACAGCTTACAGGACCGCTCCCGTTCCCCTTTCCGTTACATTCTTGTTGCCCAATTTGTCTAAGAAGTGTCAATCCCAAAAGTAGTCGATGAAAATTATAACAGAAAACTGTTTAAACCCTTTATCCAAACCGCACCATATCAGTTTGCCTCCCACAAATTATTTTTAACAAAGCCATAACTACTTTTAATGAGAAAACGTAAGTGTCTCTCTTTAAACCATGAACGACGCTGGAGGTTTACAAGGCTTTATATTATTTCAGGAAATTATTTCCATTGCCAAATGAAGCTAACTTCCTGTAAAATTCCGACGATGAATGCTAAGGAGTAAATCAATTTTTAAATCATTGGAAAATTATTCGGCTTAATTTACGAGGTTTAAAATATCTCGCAACAAGTGCAATATGTCAAGGAAATCCGTCATAGTGAAACTGTCATTCCCTTTTCAACAAGAACGAATAAAACATGCCAAAAAGTAAACAATTACTGTTATTACATGAAGAAAATTAACAGCACTTTATTATATGAAACAAACATAAAAAGAATAGGCAAACAAACCAAAAAAGGGTTAGCATCTATCTCACCATCTTAGCAAATCAGCGTAATTTTGCAGTAATAACATCTATGACTGGGGATCTCATAAAGATATGACTACTGAAAAACTAATAAATGTTATACGTCATTGGCTCAATGCCATAAGGAAGTGAACACTCAGAATGTTCGAGCCCTTATTTTGATCAAATATCTCCTCTCTTCAATTGAGGAATGCAGATCAGAATAGTGAGCACAGTGCACAAGCCAAATGAAATGGACGTCAGTGCCATAGTCTCAGCCTCGTGATAGTTCTCAGCTTCCTTCTTCCTCTCACCGTGTCCTCCAGCCTTTCGAGCCTGCAATTGGAATATCAGGGCCGGGTTGTTCAAAGCTGTGTTAAGATAACCCAGGGTTAATGTAAAATCTGATTTCAGATCTGAAAGCTTTAAAAGGAAATTCAGTGGAATTCTTTTTGTCTACAACTTGGTGATTGGATGCTCTAAAAAGTGCAAGGAATATTATCCAAAAAAAGACTTTTAAACAAAGGATTAAAGAAACCCTGACTAGAATTTAACCTTGGGTTAGTGCTAATCAGCCTTCGAACTACTGGGCCCAGGAGCTTAAACACAGCCCTCTAGAGGGTTTTCCTCGACGGTGTACAAACTTACGATGGGGCTTCTTTTTGAAAAAGTAATAATTTTAAAATGAGTGTACTATCCGAGGAGCTAAATGATTTCCTAACTGACTGACGAAATAAACGAACGAATAAATAAATACATGAAAAAGTGAATGAATGATTGAATGAACCAATGACTGAATGCGTCGATGGATAGATGGATAAAAGAAAAGTGAATTACTATAAAATAGTAATGGTACAATAATGATTAACGATTGTAATGGTAAGGACGGTAATGGTCGAGGTATGGTATTGGCAGTGACTATTGTAATGATAGTAGCAATGTTAGCGTTGTAATGAGATTAATAATGGAAATGAAAATGGAGATGTAGGTAACTGGATGGTTATGATATTCATTACAACAGCATTAATAACTGTAGTAATGGTGAGATATAATGGATAAAAGCAAACACCGATGGAGGACAGAATAGATGGAAAAATTTGCATGGGAAAGATGAATAGATAAATAAATGAATGAATAATGCCCGCCTGCAGAAGTGCAGTTGCAAAACAAATTTCTTCTTCCCTTACTTTGCTCGAGGTCGAGAACATATCTCAGACTTACCAAAATCCAGAAAACAATTGAGACGATTCCAATGGGGAAAAGGGTCAACAGAGACAGCAAAACAAGAGCAGTTCTTGTGCCATCATTGAACAGCAGCTTCTTGCAAGCCTCCTGTGTGTTAAAAGACAGAAAATAGTCTTATTTCTTGTTCAAATTGACGAATCTTTGAGCCATTTCATTTCAGAGCCCAATTAAGGTGATATAATCCTCAATTACAATTTAGCCTTAAGCTTATATCATTCTGCGATCCATTGTTCGACCGATGCAGTAGAGCACTTCTCAATCGAGTGTCGAAAATACTGCCTGATTGTAATATTTTTGCTTTGCACAGCTCTGAGACGAAATCTCGAAAACCTACTCTATCCTCTCAACCAATGAGATGCAACACTTTAACTATTTTTGACTTAGTAACTCACATATTCCTGCGCATGAGGTCATTTGCATAAATTTATTTTCCTTATTGATTAGAAATAGATTATCCTTGTAAATCATCCTTGATAATAACTGATTATTATGCTGGATTGCTTTTGTTTACTGACACTTGATCAACTTTGCTACCATTATTTACCTATTTCCTTATTTTTACATTGATTTCTTTGCAGTAACAATTAATTTAGTTATGTTCTCCAAGCAATTCATTTACCCGGTATGCGGCTTCTTCTTCGACTCTGCTGTGATCCATTTTTCAGCTACTGTTGAATCAAAAATGAAAGAGAGGCTCATTGATTTATATATGTAGTTAAGTGTATACTCGCATAGCTTTTTTCCTTTGTAGCAATTGTATTCTCGTACAAGATGCATTCTTTAAGCCTGTTCCTTTTTTCCGTCTAAACTGATATATTTGTGACATTTTTAAAGGCGGACTTTGACCTCAAGCGCGAGATACCATATGTGAAAACGAAATAAGCTGAGTCTATCTCTCTCTCTTTCGCTATTATTGATAAAAAATATTATTGGCAATCAAATCTCTTTTCGAAGACTTATAAGTTAGATTTTGTCATTTGGTTCGATCTCCAGATACTCATTCATTCATTTGCTCCCTCGTGCTAGATGTTTTACCAGTATGGTAAAATTCATTCAATCACGAGGTCGAGACAAAGAGGAAGATAGTAATCATATTTGTATAAATTACGAGAGCGCTTGTGAATCGCACAAAGTGTTACTCCCTTCTTTTGGAATATGTGCAATTTGAAATGCGAATGAGTTGGGCATTAGTCCACAAAAAGAACTTTAATAGTGAAATTTCATTCTAAAGGAGGACTATATCAACACGAGTGCGAAGACAATGGTCCGTTGTGTTACGCCTGAGAGCATTAATACTGTCTCACTATTCATTGCCACGTTGCGAAATTTGTGCTGTACTAATTTGTCTTCTCGATTAGATTTCGTTCGCAATGTTGTTAAATATTTCTATAGGAAGCTTTCTCGAACATCGTTTGTTAGTTTTGAAAAATTGCATTTAGGAATTCGACCATAATCTTGACAATTACTTCTGTTGTTATGGTGAATGAATGGGGGAAATCAAGTGAACACATTTCAACCTACGCTACAGTGAAAAGTCATTATCATCATATGCTCCAGAGTTTACGAGAAAGTGAGGATACCGCATGATAACTGCTTTCAAGTTGCTAAGGAAGAAGAACGACAACACATGCACAAGTAACATGAGCTGATGGCCGCCTGTTCATGGCATTAATCAAACACGCAGACTACTGCAGAACTTGGCGGTAAAACTAAGTCAAGTAAACAATTTGGCCATGCTCAGTAAAACCTTAGCCATAAACTGAGATCAATCGAAAGATTCTAGGACAGTCGATTGTATGTAATCTTCTAGACGCAAGAGCACCCCAATTTCCTGTGTTTGTCACACTGTTTCAAGGAAATTAGTATTTCAAACTGCAATCCGTCGATCAATTTCCCTCAACGGTTGCATAAGAAGTCACGATATATATAAATACACCTTAAGGAAGGTTTGTGCCGTAAAAAAAACCACTAGTGATCAGCTCGAAGGAATGGACATGACGTAAATAACATTTTACTACAAAATCGAGTTTAAAGTTTAAGTAGTGTTGGCACATTCGTCTGTAGTAAATATTGCGTTATCTACCGAATCCCGCGGGTTATGCCGACTGTTCTTTTACTACTGTGTATTGATCTTCAATCAAGAATGCTGTTTATGCACTCAAGAAAGGAGTCAGCGACGTTTCTTTGTGTTTTTAAGAACTGATGGAGCCCAACTCCGCCAGAATTGAGTCTAATTTACGTCTGGTAAGGGTTGTTACACGATCGCCAAAAATGATCGAGCAGTCGACTGAGTGTTCGAGTGTTTTACTACGGCCGAATATATATGTTACTGGTTACCTTTTAAGACAGACGACTTTGCTTCTTCTGGGGAAACTTTCTACGCTTTACGGAAGACCTTTCAACACGTTTTCCTTGCTGTTGTGACCGTTTAACGGGCGGGAGAAGATCGAGCCGGTTTCAGGAAGCACACAAGACAAGAGCGTGACCCTTCGTTCTCAATAGCGGCGCGGGGTTGATTGTGTTGGCATTAGCATGAATGGAATGCGCCAAGACGTTTAATGAGATACAGGATATTTGCATGATAATACAAGACACGAAGAGATGAGCATGATACATAATAAATTAGTTCAAATTGTTATGGACTTTAATAATAACGTGGAAACTGTAAGAGAATCGCTGCTTTCCCATATATTTACATTAGCTGTCTATTTTACAACTGTTGCGGTAGACATCGAATAGCGTGAAACCACAAACGTAAACACTAACACTGACATTTGTTGTACCCTTACTGGGCATGCGTCAGCTAAGGCCAAATTTGTATGTTTATTCATGTTTGGTCGTGTTGTGAACAGAGCCCGTACCACTAGCAGAACTTACCATGGCTGGAAGTTGAAGAACGAATCTAAAAAAGTGAAGTAAAAATTGCAAATGTGTTTCTGTTTGGAACTAACACAAAAAGAAATGGTAAAAGAGTAAGCAAAATGATCAGCGAGCCTACAGGGTGTGCTTCTCGCCGAACCGAGCTTCGTTTCCCTTAGAGTATCCCTTTGTCTTTGACCCATCTGCCGACGGTTCTGTTTAACATAAATAATTTCGTTTTGTTCGACCCCGAAGAGGAACGTGCTCGGAAACCAAGAAGAATGCTGCACGCAAGTTGCGGCAGTTCATCAGTCACGCCATCATCAGTTGTGGAATATTCAAGAAAGGTTGAAGTGGCCACAGATCTTCAACGCCATTAAAATTTATCATATTCTTGAAGTTTAGCTGACTCAGATTTTGTTGAAAACCTTCAACTTATCTCCGCTTAAGCAGTTTTTTCTCTGAGTGTATCTGTTTCTCGGTTGGATACCTCTTTCTCCGCCTCTCAACAATTCAAGAACGGATGTAAATATTTACATAATTGAACTACAAAAGCTCTAGAGACTGGATTGTACTTCAATCAAAATTGTTCAGCTCTTGCAACAATTCGCTGTCTTGCCTTATCAAGGAGGATTTGGTTTTTTTTTTCTCTCTCTCTATCCGAGAGAGTGAAGTGCAAAACAAAAAACGCGACGAGCAAGAAAAATACTCACCAACCTAATGCGTGATGAGAATTCGTGACCTTTGACGAAATATTTATAGCACGAGAATAATGTTATTTACTAAGCATGAGTATACGCATGTTTAGTGGCTGAGACTGACCCGTGAATTCACTCGCGCGCTTTTTCCCTTCTAAACGTAAATTTCCTTAGCCGCCAAGGAAATTTACTTGGAACGCTTAAAGAAGATACTTGCAGAACTTTAATTTCGACCTTTAAAGAACGTCTGGGACGAATCCAAACAAGTATCATAGTTGATTTCGAGGTTAGTTCAAGTCAAAGATTGCGAGGCGCGGAAATTGCTTATTTAAACACTGTAGTAAGTGCTGAGTTATTCAAGTCGAACTAGAAAGGATTGTTCAGAGAACGATTTGAAAGGATTTTGAAACCAAATAGCCATAACTATCGGTAAGTAAGGCTATGAAGAGGCTGGCAATGGCGTTTACGTAGAGAAACTAAATTGAACGATAGTTATAGTCTGAGATAGTAATATGATATGATAGCATACCACGGTCATATTAGATAATCATCTGCACATATTCATTGAGACCTTCGGTCGACTGATAATCATTGACCCTAAGGTAATATCCACACACATATGACATGTATACGTTTGTGTTCGTCTGCGTCTTCAAAGTTTTCTGTCGACACGTAAGCGACGAAAAGCGACTTTCCACTCTGGCGGGCGTTTTTCGAAAATTTACGTTCACCTTTTCTTTTCCTTCATACGAGTGGAAGGGAGGTTAAAATAAAAAGAATGAAAAACTTGTGCATATGTCTTAAGAGACAATAGCTCAAGCACGTAAACTTTGTTGAATCTTTCTTAAAATTCTGCATGATTACGGGTATCATGTTGATGATGTCAATTTATTCCGGTTTGCGACGAAAAACTCGTCATCTTTATGTAGTGAAACTGTTGCTATTGTTTTCATATGGTTTCCATGCTTTTTGATTGTGCGCAGTAAACAACAAGCTTTCCGGTGAATTTAACTGTTTAGCGGTAAGGTTTACGTATAGTTTTCCCATTCATTTTTCCACCGCTGAAATCCTCGAAGCCTGATAAACTAAGCATTCTGTTTAACATTTTCAGACTTACGCTTTTTGAATAGAATTATTTGTCCCTCTGTCATGCTCGGCTGTCTAAGTATAGAGGCACCTTGTTGCGCTTTTCAATCTATAGATCGTAACTCCAATACTAAACATACTTTTATCAGCCTTTCTTACTGTCACCAGCAGTGGCCATCTCATCATGCCACCAAATCGAAGATAACCGCGAAATCGGCCTAAAAAATTCTGGCATCGTGTTACGGGAAGACGAATCAAGTTCCCCGTTTATAGGTTTTTTTTGTTTGGCGCTTTGTTCGAAACATTTTTGTCTAAGTTATGAGCCAAGTTTCTGAACACAGAGCTAGGTATGACTTCATTTTATCTTTATGCCCAGTTTTCTGCAGGGGAGGCCAGACAATCCCGCTTACAAGTTCTCGTGACTGTAAAACGCAATGTCTTTGGACTAAGCGTGGTAGAGCATAATCACATGTAAGATTAACAATACCCACGCTGATTTTCAGCCCAAAGGGCGTGTTTTTTAAATTTAACCTTTCAGTACCCTTGAGAATTGCCACATGTGCTATCCAAGAGTTTAAAAAACCGCGAAATGGGAGTTAAGAAAGTTTACTTGCCTGATTGAGTTATAAATAGCTTTTTTGTCTTCAGGAATCGAATTAATTAATATCCAAAATGCAGAGCGGAGAAACGGCCCTGGAAATGGAACAGGTAAGTCACATTTTGCAGTTAAACTCAATATTCTGTTGCAGTTGAGGAACAAATGTCACCGCGTCATTTTGAGGCAACTACAATGTTGTTCAAAATCATTGACAACCTATTGAATTCAAGGTGTAAAAGTAGATACTTTAATTATTTCCTCTCTCCTCCCTCCCCTCCACCCCCCCTCCCCTCCATCCCCCCTCCCCTCCACCCCCCTCCCCACTTCTGCCTTGTTTTCTTGTAAAAATATTGTAAAGCATTGAGAGTTATCTACTGACCGTATCTAACAGGTAAATATCTCCATTGCCTGAGGGAGTGTGAGAGAATTGGTGCGAAGAAGAACTGTATTAATTATTTCTAAGATAAAGGAGCTGAATAGTTACCGCCGGGTTCATGAAGTAGATTTTTATTAATTCTTTTTATCCATACAACAAATGCTCAGCCAAGAAAGGCCTCGCTTTTTTCTTCTCTGTGCTTATCACTAGCATCAGTGTGTGCTCATTAGTTCCCGTTTTCAAATAAAAAATGGAAGGGATAATTATTCAGTCACTGACATATCTGATTAACTTTGCTCGTGATGAATTGTTATTTTTTATTCACTGCTAACGAAGATTTTACGGTCTAGGTACCTGCTGCTGTTCAAATGGGGCGCGTAAGTATTATTCAACATTAGTGATTCGTTCAACAATTTTCCATAATATTCTTATAACGGTGAACTTTAAACCATCACAAATATATTTTATATCATATGACTAAGAGGCCTGTCCTTGCAGTGTGGCCCAGAAGGTACAACCCTTCAGATTAACGCTGGACTCATTCAATAAATATTAAAGGGCCAGTCTAATATTAAGAGGGATGTTTACGAATTTAACTTTAGAACGCCAATTTCATAATTGCAAAGAAGGTTTATTTTGTTAAACGTTTTGGTTAAAATTTTATATTGCCGTTTTTTTCCAGCATGCACCACTCCGAGAGGAACCTCCGAAAGATCACTTTATACTGGCTGTGGTGTCCGTATTCTTTTGTCCTTTGATTGGTGTGCTTGCTGTCTGCATGTCACGTTTGGTAAGTTGAACCGTAACTAGGCGTTAGTTCACCTGACGCAGAGCAAGTTTTTATCGAGTCAGCTCTGTTGTTTTAAGTCTCCAGTATGCCAGGCCATGGGTTTTTTAGTCCCACTCAGTGAATTGGTAGTTATATTATTTCGACAGAAGTGTTCTCTAGGTCACAGATTTAGGTTGTCCTTTGAATCAATTTCTTATATCCTAATTACCCTGTTTTGGAGCTGCGGCTCTACAAGGAAGATCATATTAATTTAACGGAAGGATTATGATGTGTCCTTGGGAACTAAGAATGACAATTTTTGGTGAAATCGTGGAGGAAAACTGCTTTGGATTCCCAACAGAAAGTCTTTTTCAAGCTATAGAAACCGACAATAGCGTCGACGACTATACACGATCGCGAGTCAGTTTCGCTGGCAAATCGGTTTATGTTCAGGTTCCCCGCGTGATAACTTCATAATTACAATTTTAAGTCTTTTGCCGGATTGAACTTTTTTATGAATTATGAGCATACCAATCTGCAAATAATGTTTCTCAGTTTATCTCTTACAATCATTTCTTAATCTGATCAATAATTTCATATGTTTTCTTTCTTTTTTTCAGACTAATTTGCGATACGAAGAAGACGACATAAAAAGAGCACAGGATGCTTCTAAGGACGCGTGGTTCTCAGCATTTCTTGCCATTTTCCTCGGAGTTAGCATCGTCTTCTTTTTTATCTTCATTGAAGCTATTGTACCAAGTTTTGCTTAGAAATTATGGTACACTTCAATTTGATGATTTTCAAGGTCTTTTTAGAATGGAACGTCACGAAAAATTTATAGGTCTAATTCGAACTTACAGTCGAATAATTGGTGAGGGCGTGGAAAGTATGTATATGTAAATGATAAAAACCTAAAAATGTATTCGTGTTATTACAGTAATATGCGATTAATCAGAGCCAATTCGACTTCAGCGCAAAATGTATGACGAAATGATTTTATTAGATTTCTTTCTGTGATCAGCCTCGAAAGACTATTCAATTGTATCGTTACTTTCCAATAAACATATCCAGTGGCACTTGAAGAAGTTAAAGGCAATCTATTTTTCCAGTTTTTTAATTCCTCTCAAGCCCAGGTTTAATTGCCGCGAAAGAAACACGCAAACTTTGCGGTATAGCTGTATTATGCGGGTTTGCTATTTTTTTGTGTGATTTGCGGAAACAATATTTCTGTCGTTCTATTTAACTGCTATTTTTCCTTGGAAACGGTTTTACTGAGTTGAGTTAAAAAGGAGAACATTTTAAAACAAGTCTAACATAGAGGAAACTTCAAGATTTTTAGTTTTAGTTACTGGTTGTGTTACACAGAAGTATACACAGATATTTCGAGTAAGATCGATTACGAAGATCATATTAGATATGATCAATATATAAAGTTCATATATTTTGAACTGCGGTTATAGATACGTATGATGCACGATCCTCGCGGTAGAGAGCGCTATTTATGTAATAGCGAAAATCAGACCTGAAAATAAAATCAGGCCTGTACGGGATTCGAAACACTGACCTCTGCGATACTAGTGCAGCGCTCTACTAATTGAGCTAACAAGCCAACTGGGAGCAGGCCGTTAAGTTGATTCGTAATAAATCCGTGATGACAAATCAGATATGATCAATATATGAAGTTCATATATTTTGAACTGCGGTTATGGATACGTACGATGCACGATCCTCGCAGTAGAGAGCGCTATTTATGCAATAGCGAAAATCAGACCTGAAAATAAAATCAGGCCTGTACGGGATTCGAACCACTGACCTCTGCGATACTAGTGCAGCGCTCTACCAATTGAGCTAACAAGCCAACTGGGAGCAGGCCGTTAAGTTGATTCAGTTGATCAGGCCTGATTTTTTTCAGGTCTGATTTTCGCTATTGCATAAATAGCGCTCTCTACTGCGAGGATCGTGCATCATACGTATCTATAATCGCAGTTCAAAATATATGAACTTTATATATTGATCATATCTGATTTATCATCACAAGTTTATTACGAATCACCTAAACGGCCTGCTACCAGTTGGCTTGTTATCTCAATTGGTGGAGCGCTGCACTAGTATCGCAGAGGTCAGTGGTTCGAATCCCGTACAGGCCTGATTTTTTTCAGGTCTGATTTTCGCTATTGCATAAATAGCGCTCTCTACTGCGAGGATCGTGCATCATACGTATGAAGATCACATTGTAACACTCTATTCGCCTGCTCTGTTTTTCACATGCCATTAAAATTTCTATATACTATTTATGAAGTAATGGCAATTTTATTTCGAGTTTCATAAATCGTTCCAGTGTCACTTTCTACTATCTTCTGGACGATAGAGTTGTCTCCAAAAAGAAAGGGATTTTGAAGGACCAAATTCTAATCAAATAGGGTCAAGTCGAAAGATTTTTTGCCTCATGTGGCACAAGTTATTTGTCATTGATTAAATTTTTTACAAAGTATCGTTATAGCGATCATGAATCAGAAACAGGCTTTGCCCCCTAAAACTAAAGCCTGGTAGAATGATATTAGCGGTCTTTACGAATGTTAAAGGAAACTTACGTAGTGGGCAATCCCGATCTGGCATGGCTGTGACACGGAAGCCCGTTTCTCCATATCCCCACCAGCAGCCCTCCAACTACGATGATGGATATCTATCTCATGATCACTCCACTTATTCTTATGTGGAAAAGTTTATTTAATTTTAACAAACAAGGAAACCATACAACTAGGTGAAAACAAGCTCCTGAGTTTGAATAACCAATTTCATAGATTTTTTAGTTCTTGGTTAGGCGAAAACTTGTCATGCATGAGGAGAAACGTTGCCTGCTTTTGGTCGTACTTAGATGACGATGCTCTGTTGTCTAACAGTTTGTCCATTATTGTGCTCTTAGCTACCATTATTGCTTTCTGATCTGTATACGATTATCTGGTAATCCGGCTAATATAAAAGTTTTAGCGAAGTCAATTAACGCATGGAAATACAAAAAAAAGCTTCTGTAAAACTTTAAAACGCGTTACAATACTAAGTGATATTACTGATTTAATGTTGGTAACGCAGAAATACAAATTTCAACCTCGCTATCTTTTAGTTTGTGACAGCATAAAGAGAGACCAGGAAACTCACTTTTTGAAATATCCCTGTTTATTTAAATTTTCAAGGTTGGAGTCGGTTCAGTTCTTGACACTGCATGTCCCTAACTGACAGTGGTTTTCATGAACAACCTGTGTTTTCGTGGCAGTTTTATCAACATTTGTAAAAAAAAAAAAAAAAAGAATATTGGCATTATTACAGAAAGCAATCAAACAGTCATAAATAATTAAAACATCACAACTCGAGGGAACACTTCGTGCCCATTAAACAAGATCAAAACGAAAGTCAGAAAACGTTGACATACAGGTGATTTAACAGTAACAAACTCTGGACAATCATCCTTCACTTTCATTTGGCTTGGTACCTTAAAAAAAGATAACAGAGTAATACATTTTACGGCATTTTGTCGGTTACGTGGTAACGTTTTTTAAGCTGATTACAGGTTCGTTCATAATTGAAGAGTTTCACTCAATGAGCTGTAATGCAAATTTTGCTTTAAATACCGCTTTGACCATAGGCTGATACGCAAACGAAAAGGTGCAAAAATCACTAGCTTGACCGTATTACTTGAGCAAGAAAGATTTTGAACAAGAACCTCAGTAACAGAACTTTATATTCACAAAAGGTAAGGATATCTCTGGTCTTGACCTTATGACGATGAAGGCCGCTGCTTATAATACACAGCTACACACCATCATTTTCGTTTTCATTTTAAGCGAATGATCACACAGTTTACAGTGACCTCCTGGTTTCAGGCCATTTAGTGCGTTTTTTGTCTTCACTATAGAGAAATACACAAATTATTGAACGCAGTTGAATGGTTCAAAATCCATAGGATTCCAGGAATCAATTTTCCTAATCCCTTTTTATCCTACGCAGGGCAAAGAGCGTTACTTATAATGAAAAATAACCCCTAAGCTCTCCCGGAAATGTCAAATCTTTTCTCATTGGAACGTCTCCTCTTTAAAACGACTCGGACGACGTTTGCAGTTTTTTTCATTTCTTGACATTCTTTGCATAACAACAACCCTTTTATAAAAGCAAAGACAACTAAAAAAAAAAACAAAGCGTTGTTTGTTTTTCCTTTCTACCGTTTTTAGGTAAGAAATTGAGCACTGTTTATGTATTTATCCAGTCGGACGCAAAATAAGGACTAGGTTCGTGATTTCTTTTCGTTATCTTTGGCTTTGTGCAATATTTATAGAAAAAAATTTTATTGAAATGTGTTTGGCTCTAATTGCTGCTTGAGTCCGTTTGAAAACCTTAATTATACTCAGTGAAAAGTGAAAACTTCAAAAAACGACAACTCGGTCAAAAAATGAAATATATTGTCTACTGACTGGCTCTTCTATTCAAGTAGAATTATTAGAATGCAGCAGTTTATTATTTTCAAGCTAAGTTTGTAACACCTTCCTTGTTACTTCTTAATTTGTTTTTAGCTATCATAGTTGTAAACGAATGTCCAGTTTCGTCACTAGATGCTCTATTCTATCAATGCGTGCACCAAGGTAACCAACATTTTAAGAAATTCTGACATCCACAGTTATAATACATGAAGAAAGATTTCCGCCTTACTCTTGTTAAAAGAAATTATGGAAAACAAAGACTTTTATGCATAAGCGCAAAAGAATGGCACTTCCTTAAAAAAATCGACTCTTTCCTCGCCTTTTTAAGCAGAGTGCAAAACTATATATTTATTTAAGTCAGTTTCGAGATATTTTAGCCCCTACAATTAGTTTTTTATCGATTGTGTAATCAAGCAACTTTTATGAACATTTTTAGAGTATTCTATAGTAAGTTCATGTTCTAACTTGCTTTTTTACCTATGATGATTCAGTGTTATTTTATTTTACAGGGCCTCACAGAATACCACTTTTCAGTGACCTCCTATAGAAAGATTGTTCTAATTAATATTATATTACAAATTCAGTTCTAGTTTTATTCATGATTATTTTAAAGATGACGAAAGAACTTCGTTTCATTGCTGTGTTTATGACATCCTTGGTCACCTTATTTACAACGGGTGGTAAGAGTTTCATGACTTTATGAATACGATTCTCTTCACTTGCTTTAATGGTATTTTCTTGAAAGCATTTCTAATTCAGTGATCGGATTATATTTTAATACTCCTGCACTTAGTGTCCGATTGAAAAAATATCTTCCGGGGGTACCGGCTTGATTGATTGGCTTGAAAACGATTTAATCGCGATTAGGGGTATTTTTTCCTGTTTCCCAGACATGACAGGCAAGAAGATATGGCTTCAGTGGAAACCCTCTAATGTACCGTCGGATGAACAAAGTCTTGTTCACTAATGCCGCCTTTAATTTGGGTGGTCATTTGACGATTTGCAGGGATCGAATGTTTATCTGCTCTTGCTATCATGACCATGATTTGTCGCTAAATATTTTTATTACACGACTTGGGCAGTCAGAGGGCCAATAACTAAAATCAACCAATCCAAATGCTCTATTGCCAGTCAATATTCTCTAAGTATTGGACCGGGCACTGTCTCGAATGGTCCCGAATGATACCGCACTTGTGTCTCTTTGAACTTCAGTCGTGTAATTAATCTCTTATTAACCAAGCTTGCTCGGGACCGTACTGGAACAATATCGGCCCTCGGTCTTTTTTGTAGGACCGTCGCTGCGCTCGGTCCGTACTGTCAAGACCTCGGGCCGATATTCTCCCAGTACGGCCCTCGCGCTTGGTTAATAAGATATATGTCGTCACCCTTATCTTGATATTCGTTTTAATGTCTCTGAAAAGTCAACCCTTCCTGTGACGTTCAGCTTCAGCTTTAAAGTTTTGAGCGTGGATAAAAAAAGTCAAATTTCAAAGCTTACTAGTTTAAACAATGAAATCATACACCTACTTTATATTTATTTATTGGCAGAGGCCTCCTTAGGTGACGAGCAGAGGCTGATTCATGACCTGTTTCAAAACTACAGCAAGTTCTCTCGTCCAGTGCTGAAAAAAAATGATCAAGTTGTGGTCACTTTCAGGGCGAAACTCAAGCAAATAATCGACTTGGTGAGTGTGAGTTAGTCGTAAAGAGATTACGTGAACTGTGTGCGATGACTATATCTGACTTTAGTATATGCACACTCAGTGATCTTGGCGTTTCAAGCAATCTGATTGGTTCGCCATCTCGGGCTAGTCAACAATGTACACCTCCGAGCGAGTGGATAATGTGAAAAACAAAATAGCGGGCGTAAACTCGCGTTTCGCTAAAGTTTCAGAAGCAGAAATTGCTTTTAAATGGTTTCCTTTTAATTTTGTCGAGATCACTGCGTGTGTATATACTAAAACAATTATTCTTTTCAATCTCGGTGAATAGTGGCTTTCGGTAAATATTTAGCCACTATTCACCTCGATTTCAAAGAATAATTGTTAAATAGAGGATAATCACCGTAAAGAACCGGTCATTATCTATCACTGAGAGTTTTGAGGCGGAGGGGTGGGTCAGAGGATTTTGATTGATCATAAAAATTTACCTGATCCCCCAAAAGGCTCTGCCGGTGATATTCTTACATTTCTCCCCCCCCCCCCCCCCCATTGGTAGTTAATTGGCAGTCTATTTTCTATAGTCTCCCTCTTTATACTTTGCTGGCGAAGATTGATCTCTTCTCCGTTCCCCCTGAGAACTGTGTGACCCCCTGAGAACTGTGTGACCCCCCCCCGAGATCCTCGCCTTCCCCCCATCCCCCAGGTGATACATGTAAATAATGACTGGTAAATTAATAATTATTGACTGACCGAGTAAACTCTGTCTTGATTAGCGAGAATTTTATCTTTACTGAGTTTTGTCTCTCGATTAAACATTTTGCTCTTCAGTTCTAAATTAAATGAACCTATATTCAGCGAATATCTCAGCTCTACATTTCTTCAAAATGATATTTATCGGCAAAGAATTCGTATTTTTAATTCTACATGTTCTTCGACCTTATCCAGAAGGACAACGAACAGCTCCTACAAGTAATTCTCTACACGTATCAGGTAACAATTTGTTTCCAATTTCAAGTTCTGAGATGTGTATGATTTATTCACGTATTTTGATATCCTAACATTATGTGGCACCTTTTCCACTATATCCCGAAGAAAATGATATTCTTTTCATGTGTTTTGCCACCTAAGGACTCTGCATGCCAGATACATCTACCTTTCAAGTTTAGAAGGAGCGACGAAAAGAAGCAAAAGTTAAAAAGACTGAGAAAACAGCACTGAATCGGCTCAAGTTTGTCTATGTTAGCTTTCCTTGCACTTCCGGCTAAAGAAAGATACACTTTCGGACAGAGCATTGCTGAAGGGGTATAGTTATTCACTATTGATATCAGACACAGACTACAATGTTTGGGCAACCTAGTTTATTGACGAACAGAGCGAGACGCTGGCGCTAGATATCCATAAACTAAACCGCTAAGGGTGGTGTGGGCGGGAAAGAGTTGACTCGCTCGAACCTGGCTGAGTTTTAGAGCGATATGAAAGTCGATATACTGAGACAGCGGAGATCAGTGATTGGGGGGAGAGGGGTTCTGAGGCTAATACCAATCATCACTCAGGATGATATTTGTACCATTATTGAAAATGCCCACAAATGATTCAAGAGTCCTCTTTAGGATACAAGGTTTGCGATTGCCTTACCTTTTAGATCAAATTTACAAGTGGCCTTAACTCATATTGATCTGTCTAAAAAAATGCGTACTTATTGTGTAATTAAGCCGTTTAAATGTTTTTCAGGAATGGACTAATCCATTGCTCACATGGAACGCCTCTCTATACGGTGGAACGGAGGAAATCAACGTCGATGCGTCTATGGTTTGGGTGCCGGATATTGTGCTTTATAACAGGTTTTTTGTTTATTCCAAATGGATTTTATTGTGATACGCGTAATATCACGTGACGTTGAGATGAGATGGCAATTGCATTTTCTTTGCGTAATTACGAGCACCTAACAAACAGATTGCACGTTGGTGTGTGTTTGCCAGTAATAAATCGCAGATGACCTAAAGATGTTGTGAGAACAGAAACTCAACAAACGAGCTGCTAACCGAGTTTATGGTATGAATGCGCAGGCGCAAATTGAACGAACGGGGGAACTGAAGAGACTGCAGTTAGCATAGCAAACGTATCAGTCAGATATATCTCACCTTTTCTTGTTTTGAGTTGAAGAAAATTTGTTTCCATTAAAGCTATTTTTAGGCAATCTGATATAAACTTACAGCAGATTCCAGAACAGATAACTCATAATATTCTTATTACGTTCGCATCAAATTTAGAGAGCTCTGATCTACATTGTGGTGGCAAAAAATTCTCTCCCTTTATCACATTCCATCAATTTAAACATTGCGGTTGAGACGCTATGCCCCCACGACATGAGATAACTGCCATTAGTATTGTATGCGATGCTGAGACCCATGCATTTTACTAGCAAGAGCTCGGGACAAAGAAAAAAGGTTCCGCTCAGTATAAACTTCCAAATTAGTGGTTGGATTCCTTATTAGCCGAGCCAACCTTCTCGACAATATACAAGTTGCAAATGGTATCATGGCTGAATAATTATCTGAAACTATGTAGTGCTGGTTAATTTAACGCTCTTTAGAGATTGAAGGAGGGCTGTTTATGACTTACAAAATGAAAAAGCTATGGGATAGAATTCAGATGATCTAATGGCAAATTCTGTTAGGATATAACATAATTATAATACTAGATTATCTAGCAAAATGACTTATACTATTCCAAATGTCAGAACAAATCGTGGAATCTTCAACATAAGATTTCAGGGTGCTAAAGTCTGGAATGATATAAGTGAAGACATAAAGCTTCTTCCTCTGAAACGTTTTAAGAAAAGCCTTAAGCTAATTCTTCTTGATAAATATTAATAATTTTTCTGTTTGTTTTTTACTCTAATATTCCTTGCTTCCTTGACCTTGTTTTGTATGATGAATGAGTGTGTGTGTGTGTGTGTGTGTGTGTGTGTGTGTGTGTGCGCGTGTGTGTGTTGTGTGTGTTATATCTGACCCAAATAATTACATTAGATAAATCACCTAAGTATAGCTGCCCTTTTTTTCTAGCCCCTATGGTTATTTGGGGCAGCTAGTACTCCTTTTTATTATATGGCTGTGTCTCACAAGGACTGGGAACTACCGAATTCACGAATTTGATTGGCTGAAATCAATATTGAAAGCGGTCTAGATTTTCCCATCTAGACCGGCATCTAGACCGGTCTAGAAAAAAAAGGTACAAAGAATATAAAAAATTGGCATCTAAGATACTGTACCAGCATCGGTCGCTGGTACAGACCTCACTGCGTTCGGTCTGTACTGGCCACCTCGGTCAAGATTCTCCCATACAGACCTCCCACTCGGTTAATAAGAACTAAATATTCTTTTAAATTTGTCATTGTTTTTATCAGTATTTTTTATGTTGGGTACAAATAAAGTTGTTGTTGTTGTTATTGTTGTTGTTGTTGGCAAAAGTGAGTGAAGACCCGTGAATGTCATTTGCATTTTTTTCCTCTTTATTCAGCGCAGAGTTTACTTTCTCTGGTGGAACTCACAAGTATAAAACAGATGTCATAATATTTTGGAATGGAAGCACAATTTGGCTTGCACCCGCGATGTTTATCACAGTCTGCCACCTCGACGTGCGGTAAATTTTTCTCACAGGCTTGTTTCATTTGTAACATTTTGGGTGATACTCTAGTGTAAAGACTTACTGTGTTGAACAACCTCCCAGATGGGATCAGGAAAATAGTTAGAGTGTCATAAGAGATTGTTGGCACTATATTCAGGGCATGTAGTGGTACTCGCATCCTGTTTCAGTAAATGATATAAGTTCTTCAAAGCCAGCAATTAAGCATGCAAGTCCCTTCTCAAATATTTTTTCTGCTTATGTTTAAGGTATTTTCCTTTCGACGATCAAAAGTGCCCGATGAAGTTTGGAAGCTGGACCCACGACGAATCACGTTTAGACATGCGCATTCTCACCAATGCCTCCAGTGACGACATCTACACGGAACATGGCGAGTGGCAGCTGCTAGGACTGGAGCAGAAAAGGTAGTGGTAAATCTTATGCTTTAACATAAACCTTTATACCATTAATTTTTTTCTTTTACCATATTTTTTGAGTCTCCTTAAATACGTTCCAAAATGTAACATGTCTATTTTGCCACTATAATGAAACGTTCGAGCAGTTTTCAATTAGATCCTAACGAAAACAAAGCGCATATGGGCTTACGATGCTGAGAGACAAGTTCTTAAATCCGCTTACTTCACGCTCTTAATAGCAACTTTAAGATCAAGTCTAATTTCATTTTCAGGACATCAAAGTTTTACGACTGCTGCCCGAAACCGTACGTGGACATAACATATACTATCCACGTTCGCCGAAAGCCCTTGTTCTATACTCTTTACCTGATTGTTCCTGCCATAATAATCACAGCCATGGTGTTGGTAGGCTTCTACCTGCCGCCAGAGTCTGGAGAGAGGATGCAACTCGGAATAACCGTCCTGTTGGCCATGATAGTGTTCCTGCAGCTCGTGTACCAAAATCTTCCATCGACTTCAAATAGCGCTCCCCTTTTGGGAAAATACTACATTGTCACAATGTTTCTGATCTCACTTTCGCTGGCTGCCACTTGTCTGGTGTTAAACTTTTCCTACGGCCGGCATTGCGATGGTGAAATGCCCATGTGGGTTCGAATGATCATTCTGCATTGTCTTGGTCGACTTTTTGGATCATCGCATAATTCTGTGAATAGAAGGCGAAAGTCGACGAGTGGAAGAACAAACGAATGGAAGGTTGCTGCCAGTATAATGGATAAGTTCTTTATGGCTTTTTTTGCATTCATAATTACTGTCGTAGCGTTGTATTTTTTTTACCAAGCCCCACACTAATAAAATATAGCGTATCACAGGCCATGTAGTCATTCAATACCTACTGCAAAATATGATGGCTTTTTTTATTTTGTTTTTGTTCTTATTTTGTTTTATGAGAAGAAATTTGTTTGTCTCTATGTTTTTCGCTTTTTTTTCTTTTCTCGAGAAAATTGCGTTCTCCAGTGCTAGACTGAATGAAGATTTTCCTTGGTCTAGCCAGACATTTAGCATTGAAGATTCAGAGGAAGCCCGAAAAATGAAACAAATACCTACTCATACAATGATAAAGCAGAGAAATGAAGTAAAGAAAAATGATGCAAGACACAGGATGATGCCGGATGACAGACTTGCTCGACGTTACTCTTCTCAGTCGACAAACTAAGGGTTATTAAGTGATCCTCCAATCTCCTGCTACCACCACCTCCCTAACCCCACCCACCCTACCCCCACCCCCCTACCTCCCACCCATGAGCAGGAAAGGTAACATCCTTGCGAAGTCGGCCAGTGTTATAAAAGAGATATTATCGCTTATCATCACAATATAGAGTTATAAAGGAAAACAATGGTATATAAGCGATATGTGCTACTAACAAAGCCTGGGAACAACAGCCTATCATCAACCTGATCATGACTCGTTGCTTTTTTAGCCTTTGTAGAAAAAGGTTGATCGCCATTTTCTATCTCCAACTGGGCCACCTTTAAAAGCAGCCAAAAGACAAAGAAAGTGATTAATAATGTTAATTGAACTGAGTTGAGTGCAATTTGGTCTGAAATCCGGCATACGCGTGATTTAAGGTGGCTCGTACCAGTTTCCTCGCGCGGAGAACAGGTCACTCTTGCGTGGCGCGCGCGAGAGAAACGTGCGAAAGAAGCGCGAGATCAAAAGATGAAAGTTCAAAACAAAGATGGCTGGTGGAATTTTTTGTACTTTTGTGAGAAGTTTACCTAAGAGCGTGTATTTGATGTGTTGAGCGGCTACTGTGAATGCAGGAGATAGAAACTAAGATAAAGAAGACGATTTTTGGAGAAGTAAAGGTTGCTTCACTTCACATTTAAAAGAAATATTCAACCGATATGAAATCTTGCGACGGCGAAAAAAGAAGAACTCAATTGAAGGATAATCTACCTTAAGTGGAAGAAGACTTTGAAACTTAAAGGAAAATAATATGATATAGCCAGAGGTCGTGTGTATAGGATTTTTAAGATGAGCCCGGGAGGCTATCTTTGACAGCTGTTTAATGATTTTCTTAATTAGCAGTAAACGTCTGTAAGGTTCTGTCCTCGTGTACCGGTTCACAAGAGCCAATACGAAAGACCAAACAATACACAATAGCTAACCGATGACTCCTAAACAAAGAAAGAACAATGGTAATTAACTTGTGAACCGGTACACCAGGACAGAACCCGTCTGTAAACATCAGATCGTAGGCGCGCGCGCGAGCACACACAATTGTCAGCGGTAGCTATAACAGATCACGAGCAAATGTCGATCTTATAGAATCCAGATTTTTAAATGCGCGAGAACGCGCGCGGAAATTGCTAAACTCACGAAAGCTATTGCATGCAAACAAGTCCGGTGACCCCTTCTTTTTATTGTTCCAATATGATAAAAACGTCGAAAGGAATCATCAGAAAAAAACTAGAAAATTCTACGGAAGGAAATTTGTGATGTCTGAAAATTGCATTTTTTCTAGATTTTCTGAAATTCCCCTCCGTAGAATTTTTTAAAAATCTTTGTGCAGTTTCCTTTTCAAGTGTCAAAAGCAATCACTGAAAAAAATCATGGGGTCACCGGGTTAGTTTTCGAATAATTTAAGCCACAAGCTAAAAAATGCGTCTGAATAAGCCTATGAAAGCGTTGCCATGCAAGTGACGAAATGACACCTATTTTTGGATAACCAATGATTATAAATTTCAACCCCATAAAATTGTTCAACTGGCCTTGGTCAGTCTTTCTGTTGTATTCTTTCAAAGTTACAAACCATCAAAAAGACAAAAACCGGTACGAGCCACCTTAAAATCACAAGTTTTGCAACTCAGACAATGCAACAGTTTTCCCATGCCTTGGAATACTTGCGTTGATGGTTACTTAACTAAATGTATAAGTTCTTCTTTTAATGACTGAATTTTTGGTTGTTGTGCAACTGAGCCAGAGCAAAAATTTCCCAAGTGTTACAATACTCATGTTGACCCTCCTTTGACAAATGCTTAATCCTCTCTCAATACATAGTTTATCTTTTCTGCCGTGCAACTGAACTAACGCAAGAGTTTCCCAAGCCGCACAATACCTGCTTTAAACTTCATCGGAAAATTTTTCAGTGCAATGTTAATATTTTTTTTATGAGTCGTGCAAACTCCTCGCTAGGCTATATGAATAGATCACAGGAAATAACGGTAAAGCGTTTATTTGGCCTGAATGGAATAGATAGAACGGATGGCCTTAACCACTGCAGGAAACGCCCATAAGCATAAGGGTAAGCAAAAAGTGTTGACCTTTCAGATATGCAGAATCACCACTGTTACGAATAAAGCGACATGTGTGCGAGCCATGTGTGAAATGTGATAGGAAAAAAACCCTAGTGTAGTAATTGTAAAGTATTTATACCCAAGAATTCAGTTTATTTTGAATGAGACAATATAAGTTTTGCATGTGGGTGTTACCGGATTTGTTATCGAGCAACTGAGTATACACAAAAATTTTCTCAAGCGTTGACAAAACCGCTGTTTACTTTCGCTTCATTCATAATAGATCTTAATTAAATTTTGGTCCACCGGTATCAATATAAAGTAGGCCATTAAGTCGTACCATGAGTAAAGCAGTGTTTTACCCTTACCGTCAAACGGACGCCTATGTAGAAGATACTGCACATTTCTGTAAGGTAATTGCTCCCTTTAAACGAGGAGTTTTTCAAAAGCCATCTTGATAGTTTGTTGCCTTTTTGCATGGTACTAGTTAAACTTATGCATTTTCAAAGAAAGTTGTTGATGATTTTGGCTCAACATTCGGGCTTCGTGTTCTGATGGTCTGAGTTAGAGAGCATTATGGTGAGCCAATCCATTACTCCAGTGTGGGTTCATATGTGACAAACGTCTTGCATACTGCTCGGATCAGCATTTTCAAAAACATCGTTTGTATAGCTAGAATATATTTGTGCCTTAACAAGCCTTACTATTTTCCTAATATATCGTATCGTTTCTAACAAAATGAATCTTCGTCGAAAAGGTTCAGTACTTACGAAAGCCTAAGATTTATAAAACTTTCCTCCCTCCGTGGAAATTAGACAATTACTAATCAATCTAATTCCCTTTACTTGTTATTTAGATAGTTTCTTTTCTTGTAACTTATCGAAAGAACTCACAGAGAAAGAGATGTCCCGATTCCTTGTTTTGCTTTCGTATTCCGTGCTGTTTATGATGTCTGCAGCTGGTGGAAAAGGTGGGTCTGAACGATTTTGCCACTTTCTGTTATTCAGGCTACACTAAATGTGGTTTTATCGAGAAACAAAACAAAAAAAAACTTGGTTCAATCCGTTTGCATTGTCCACAATCTGACTTGTATAAGCGAGAATCAGGGTTTACTTCCGCTAGAAAGAGAAAATAGAAGCAGTTTCTTTAAAAAGAAATGATATTGTGTGCATACTCGAGCATGCAATAAAATAAACTGATGCGCAAGTGAAAAAACAAAGACAAGAAAACTACAATTTCTATTTAATTCTAATGTTTACGAAAATTTTTTTGGCAGATGGGCCAATTTCGCCTAAAAAGTATCAAAGTCAGATTCGAGCAGGTTTTTCCACAAACTGGTTTAAGACAGAGAAACCAATGAATAAGTACTCTGAGCAGAACATTAAAGACGTCCACGACAGAGGGTTTAGTAACTTACGAATTCGATGTAGAGCAGATCTCTACTCATACGACTACTCCGCCGTCAAATTCAAACGGTTTCTTGGCTTTCTGACGACCGTTGTCGACCATTCCCTGAAACACAATGTGATTCCAATCATCTCCTGGATTCACCATCGCGCAGAAGCCTACGCTACAAAGAAGGACCATGACGCCTATGTTGCCTGGTGGACAGCAGTGGCACAGCAGCTAAAAGACAGGGACTACAGACTGAGTTTTAATCTCTTTACAGAACTTGGAATAGACACTTGTAAAGAGGAAGGGAAAAGTTGTGACGAAAGTCTTCGCGTAAGAACAGACAAATATAACCAGTGGACAAAAGATGTAACAAAAGCAATCCGAGGTACGGGTGGCAAGAACGCTAAGCGAATATTAATTCTGGCGTCGCCAGGAAAAACTGCCAAGGATTTACCTGATATCGATCCTGAAATTTATAAAAATGATCCGTACATGATGGCTGAATGGCATCTTTATGCTTCAGGGCCGAACAAAGTGAAGGATTCCCAGAAGTTCTGGAGTGGAGATGGTAAATCTGGAGGCCAAGCAAATGTCGAAGAAGCAATCAGCTATGCAACGACTTTCTCGAAGAAGACTGGCCTGCTGACTTACCTTGGCGCGTGGATGCCTCATGACAACACAAAGGGAAACATAACAGAAACAGAAGCCATCAAATTTTCCCGTTTCTTTGTTGAGGAGCTGCGTAAGAAGAACATACCATGGTCCCTGAACGTTCTGGACAACTACTACAACACCAAGGAGAGCAAATGGCGGACAGAGATTCAAGTAATCAAAGGTCAGCCATTAAAGATGGCTAAGATTTTGAACAATATTATTAAAGTAATGCCATAAGGATGTTTATAAGTTAATTTTACATCAGAACATGAGTTTTCATAACTTTGGGTGTAGTCGAGGATTGCCTTATATGCCTCACCTATAATACGAGGTTATTAAGTAAGCCTAAATCGTGTCAACCAATGATTGTAGACAACTGTTTTCATGCTATTCGGGTCACAAAGAAGAAATAAGTAAGAGTAGTTTTAAACGTGTACAGGGAATATTACAGTTCTATATGAAAACTTCAGTCAAGGAGTGATGCAAACTGCTGAAAAATCGTAATAAATCATTTTAAAAGAGGTACTGACACAATCTTTGTCTGCGTAAATAAGCGTGGTGGAGGTGATTTCTGGGCGCTTAAAATAGACATTGTTTCTAAATTCTTTCCTAAGTCATTTGTTGCTTTTAGGGAAAATATGACTGTTTGTGGAATAATTTACAAATAGATCAACCGAAAAAAAAAAAGGCATTCATCACCTTTATCTTTCTGACCATCTAAATGGAGATGAGAACTTGCGACAAACCTTTTTTGTCCATTTTGACAATAAAAAAATTCCATCTTCTCGTGATTAAAGGTTCTCACACTTTTAAGGGCTTTTTTACAAAGCTTGATGTTTTGATGCAGGATGTCTTCATAGACTACTAGTTGGAGGTGCATGAGGTTGAGGTATTCTGACTCATCATTACGTGAATAAGCAAAACCTTTAATTTTATTACGAAACAACAACCCATTGAGTCTGTAGATTTGAGATATTTGTCAGTTATAAACTTAGTGAGGCGTTACGTTGACGAAATATTATACCAGAACATCAAAGTTATTTTTAGACCAAGACAGAAAAAAAAAAAAAAAAACATAACAAAACAGGCAAAACAAAAAGGAACTTGTTCTTGATCCTATTGGCCTCGCTGGAATTTCATTGTCACCATGGCGACGAGTAGTTAAACACCAGAAAATATATCCCAACTCTCTCTCATCCCGACAGAGCAAAAAAGGACTACATCAGTTTTACTTTTGCAGCATTTATTGCGGTACCTCAGCGGAAAAATGGGCTTACAATTTCTCGTTTTATCGAAAGAAAACAACTTAAAAACAATCAGCCGGTCAAAAATTGGTAAAAATTCTAAGATCAATTAGTTCATTTAATTTCTCCAAAAAAGAATAAAAACATCACAAAATATCCTAATCACAAGAGAATAAACCAAAGTTTTGCAACCCAAACAAGTCACAGTCCAATCGCAAATATTTAAGCCGCTGAGAGTTTCTTAAAGCACCTTTGTTAAAAAATTACATTATACCTTACTTTCCTGTGACGGATCCAAGTCTAAACATTTTAGCTTATCTGCATGATTAAAATTATGGAAATATCAGTCCAAAAACACAATGATTGAAACAGTTTAAGCTTGCCTATTAGTAATAATAAGTCTTCGATTCTAAAGTTGTATTAACTATCCCAGTTACATTATGTGTCCCGACGGTATTTGATTTTAATTTGTCTTTTTCTTTGCTGGAGCTTTGGGCATTACTGCACGAATATTTTCCAAAATATTGGTCATATTTAGTTTCTGCCCTTGAAGAACCTGGATAACTGTCAACCATGTACTATTTTCAGTGTCATAGAAGCGATCCAGAACGTTCATACTCCATTGTATCTCCTGTTTACCCAGCCTCTTGACAAAGAAACGAGCAAAGCTTATGGCTTCTCTTTCCGTTATGTTTCCGTTAGCAAGATCCATAGGCATCCACGCACCTAGATAGGTCAACAGATCAGTATTGTTCGTGAAATTCGTTGCATATTCAATTGCCGTTTTTACATTATTTTTGCTTTCTGAATCATCTTTTCGCTCCAGTAGTTCTGCGAACCAGGCACTTTGTTTGGCCCTGAAGCATAAATGTGCCACTCTGCCATCATGTATGAATCATCTTTATAAATCTTTGTATCTATTTTATGTAAGTCCTTGGCGCTTTTTCCTGGCGACCCCAGAATAAGAATTCGCTTAGCATTCTTGCCACCTGAATTTCGGCGGATTTCACGTGTCACGTTCAAGGTCCATCGGTTATATTTGTCGGTATTTCTACGGAGGCTCTCGTCACATCTTTTGTTGTCTTCTTTACAAGTGTCTTCCGGCTTTCCGTGCTACTTAAGTGTAAGGAAAGACCGCAGATTGCCATGTGTTGCTTAGAATGGTTAGGTAAATTAAAATGTCTAGCGACTGGTTTCGATGTGTCCTTGTCATTCCTCTCCACGTCTCGAAGGTGTTCTCAGAATCGAAAGCTCATCGAAAGCTCATCTTTCAAAACCGACAGTCTTAATCCCACAGGTATCAACGAACGCTTTTCATTCCACTAATTTATTCGTGTTTTTCTCGTTGCCATGTTCCCACCAATCACGTAGCTCCTTTTTCTGCCATTAAAAGCACACACAACCCACAATTCTCCTATTCGCTCCGACGAAGGGCTAACGCTCGAAATGTCAGCCTTTATATAATCGTAACGGTAGCCAATTTACCATTTCAACTTTGTTGATATATTCAAATCACTTTAGTCCGAAGGCCGATTTCAAAAGCGAGTTTTTAAAAACTCAAACCAGGTCCAAAAACCTAAGAGCGGGAAACGGAAGACGATGGAATACGTTACAGCAACAACAACAACACAAAAACCTCTCTATCTATACTCACAATTTAACTTATAAATGAAGACTACCTGCAAAATAGCGAAGCTAATCGAGGCAGGTAGTATGAGAACGTGTCAATTACATATTAAAATAATATTATTCTAATGACAAAAAAATAAATAAGTAATAAGAAAGGTACAGATTTCAATTACAAAAGTGACTACAAAATATAGATATACTAATTACGAAGCCACAATCACATAATTAAACACAGGAAAAGCTCAAAATACTCTTTGTTTCAACGAAATCTATTTTCTTGTCATTTCGTTTATTAATGTATCAATATCAGGATAAGAATCCTGGTTTAGAAAGATTTGAAATAAGGATTCGGTTATTTTTTTCTTGAAACTATATTTTGGGAGCTGTCTCAAAACATCAGGAATACAGTTCCAAATTTTTGCGCCCATAGAGGAAAAAGAGTTCTTGTAGTGATTTAGTCGAGAGTAATTTATATAGAAGTTACCAGCGGTAGAAGTTCGTGTGTTATAATGATGAGTATCTTTAATGGGTCTTAAGAGAGCAGAAATGTTAGATGGCACGACTTTGTTATTGACATCATGCATTAAGATAGAGTAATTTTGAAAGTAATTTGGATATATCAACAAAGTTTAAATGGTAAATTGGCCACCGTAACGATTACAAAAGCTGACGTTTCGAGCGTTAGCCCTTCGTCGTTACGGTGGCCAATTTACCATTTCAACTTTGTTGATATATCCAAATTATTTCGTTACTCCCACCGACGCAGCCCCAAACAGTTTCTTTCGAAACTATCAGCCTTTATTCATTTTAAATTTTTTTAAAAGTAGATTAAAGGTAAAGGCAGAATATTGGTAGAGATAAAAAGTGGAACAGCGAGAACATTAAACTTAGAAAAATTCATCAAGCGGACTACCCGTTTTTATTTTGTTTAGGTGCGTTTTGGCTGTCTGTCCCTAGGAAGTAAGGCCATAGGAGATATATGGAAAAATAAGAGATCTATATATATATATCTTATTAACCAAGCGCGAGGGCCGTACTGGGAGAATATCGGCCCGAGGTCTTGACAGTACGGACCGAGTGCAGCGAGGTCCGTACAAAAAAGACCGAGGGCCGATATTCTTTCAGTACGGTCCCGAGCAACCTTGGTTAATAAGAGATTTATTATACGACTGAAGTTCAAAGGAACACAAGTGCGGTATCATTCGGGACCATTCGGGACAGTGCCCAGTCCAATACTGAGAGAATATTGACCGGCAATAGAGCATTTTAATTGGTTCATTTTAGTTATTGGCCCTCTGACTGCCCGAGTCGTGTAATAAATATATATATTAAGCAAAGTTACGAAGGTAGTGAAATGCCTTAATCTAGATATTAAACCTATATGACTACTGATCTTGGACGCGATTTGGCTGGTATGATATTTCTAACTAAGATTACTATCTATTAGTGCCCCTAAGTACTCAAACGATATGCTTTACGTTCTATACTTATCAGTCTATTACTTTGGTTGTCATATATATTAAGTTTAACTTCATAATCTAAGCGTTTTGGTATGGATGAAAGATAACAAAATTAGTTTTCTTTATATTTAAGGAGAGTTTATTAGCGCTCAGCTAGTCACAGACGTTAAGTAGCTCCACATTTACAACAGATTCAAGTGATTTTAAATTCTTATCAGCATATAGCAGATTTGTATCATCAGCGAATAGGTAGAATCCTAGTTTGTTGAAGCCTTGTAAATGTCATTACTATAAATCAGAAACAATAAAGGACCCAAAACAGAACCCTGTGGCACTTCACAAGAGGTTTTCTTTTTTTCAGAAATCATATAGGCACCGACCTGAGTGATTTGGGTTTTTCCATTTTTGTATGAACAGAACCAATCATTGATTATACCACGAATTCCGTAATGAGCCAGATTACGTAATAAAATATAATGATCAACAGTATCGAATGCCCGGCCTTTTGCAGATCAATAAAGACCCCACACGAAAACATGCCCTTATCCATATTGAGTTGAATTCTATTGACAATGTCTAAGATGGCATGTTCCGTTGAGCATCTTTAACGAAATCCATATTGATAATTGTAAAATATACAATGTTTGTTCATAAATTGTTTTAGGCGATTATACATAAGCTTTTCAAAGATTCTATTAAAGACTGAAAGAAGAGAAATTGGCCGACAATTACTAGGGTCATTTTCAACTTTGAAAATTGACAACGTTTAAACTTTGAAAATTGGGGAACGACAACCACTATTCCTCACCGTTTTAAAAATTTCTAGTCGAAGTTCCTTCGAAAGTGGTGCGTTTCGAGTTCGACACCGTATTGTTTTTAGCTCACGCCCGATGAGCTATTCAAGAAAACCACTCATTTGTAAAATAGACGATGTACCGTGAGTTTTAAAAATGATCTTATTGCATCAGCTGCTTCATGCAAGTAGACCATGGGATAATGAATGATCAAAAAAATATGTTATTTTTTTGCAAGGTACTAGTTAACTAATGAATTTTTAAAGAAAGTTGCTGATGATTTTGGCTCGACTTTCGGGCTTCGCGTTCTGATGACCTGAGCTAGAGCGATATTTGTCAGTTATTAACTTAGTTAGGCGTTACGTTGAAGAGATGTTATGCCAGAACTTTTAAAAATTTCTTTACTAACTTGATGATTTTCATTAACTTTATTATTATGGTCCAAATTCGTTTTCTATGACAGCTTTCATGTGCACATGCAACGACGTCGCCGTTTTGGCAAATCATTGATAATGCCTAGGCCTTTTTCTCGATCAAAAGAAACCCTTCAGTATAAACTTAACACAAATGGTCTGTCTTTAAAGCATCACGTTTGTGAGCTAATTCCCTTCTCTGTTCCGCTAAAATATCTTATTAGGTTTTTGCGCATGTAGTTTAGGGCGGAAGAAAACCCCAACAAGTTACAATAATGCGAATGATAGATATCTCATACCGGGTTATTTTTCCGTGCCTTTCATCAACCCCACAGTCAGAGCTATTTTACGCTCTGTCATGACTTCTCAACCCAAATGATCGATGATGCGGATTTGGTGATTGACGGTATCGGACATAAAGGATCTAACCCATACTGAAGGGACCATAGCACAGAAAGAAAGAACAGTAGTTTCCTCTGAGTATTTGACCTCATTCTAGTAACAGTCGTGTTATAAACACTGAAACTATTCCAGTTACATTTAATACGCAGACGATTACTACCCTAGACTCGTAGGCGCGTCTAGATCTTTATTTTCAGTTTTATGACATTACTTCACGAATATTGTCCAAAATCCTGGACATATTTAGCGCTTGCCCTTTTATCGTCTGGTTCCCCGTCAGCCATTTTCCTTTTATGGTATCATAGTAGCGATCCAGAACGTTCAAAGACCATGGTATGCTGACGTTGTGCAGCTCGGCAACAAAGAAACGGGCGAAGTTGGTGGCTTCCGATTCCGTTATCGAACCATTTGCGTCATCTTGCGGCATCCACGCTCCGAGATATGTCAGCAAACCGTTTTCTCCCCTTTGATAATCAGTTGCGTGTTTAATTGCAGTTTTGACGTTGTTTTGGCCTTCAGAACTGCCGTCACCGCTCCCGTACTTCTGGAAACCAAGCACTTTGTTTGGACCAGAGGCATAAATATGCCACTCAGCCATCATATATTTATAATTTTCATAGATTTTTTAATCAGTTTTAGATAAGTCCTCGGCAGTTTTTCAGGGAGATCCCAAAATCAGAATACGCTGAGCGTTGTTCCCACTTGTACATCGGATTTCGTGCGTCACGTTCATGGTCCATCGGTTATATTTCTCGGTATTCTCGCGAAGACTCTCGTCACCTTTGTCATTTCGTTCGCAAGTGTCTTTTCCTAGTTCTGTAAAAAGATTAAAACTCAGTCTATAGTCCTTGTCCTTTAACTGCTGTGCTACCGCTGTCCACCAATTCACGTAGGCTTTAAAGTCCTTTTCCATGGCGCAGGCCTCTGCTTGATGGTGAACCCAGGAGATGATTGGAATCACATCATGTTTCAGACAATGGTCGACAACGGTCGTCAGGTCGCTAAGAAACCGTTTGAATTTGTCGATAGAGTAGTCATATGAGTAGAGATCTGCCCTGCATCGAAGTCTTAAGTTACTAAGGCCTTTTTCATGGACGTCTATGATGTTCTGTTTCCAGTACTTTTTCATCGGCGTCTTCGTTTTGAACCAATTCGTAGAAAATCCTGCTCTGACAATCCCTGCTAGGTACTCTTCCGGGGTAATTGGATCATTTACGTTCACTCCTACAAAAAAAATTGAATCGACCAAGAATATTAGAACGAACACTGTCGAATGTCTGGTTTACAACAGAGTTCGTTCACCAAGCGAAAATAAAAAACGATCCGAAATTTTGACATTTCAATTCTAGAAAATTCATTTCAATTCTAGAAAATTCATTTCAATTGGAAAAACAGTTTCATTGAATCTCGAAAAGTACCCCAAAACAGACGAAAATATTCAATTTGGTCTAGAGACTTGGTCTCAAGCATCGGAGCGCTGAATCCGTAGGTTTAAGGTTTGATTCTTTGTGAGGATTTGAATTTTTTTTTTCTCACACGCTCATGACACAAAAAAAAATAAAACATCTAGACAACGAGGAGTCCCTCCTTTTCGGCGAAGTCCTTAACGCGAGTAAAAACATTGAGTGAAAAAAAATTGATGTTAGTGTGCCGCAGGATGCTCTTAGAGTAAGCTCCCGTGGTGCATCGACTTCACTCCAAGGGATGCCTTGTAATTCAATCATGGCTACCAGTTTCTAGCAAAGAAAAGGTGGAGCTTCATCTCTTTACCAGTAGTTTTAAGCGATTCATTAAAGGTCTTTCATTTCTAACGAACAACTGACAAAATTTGAAATTTACATCGCGACCTTAAACTGCAACTGTGCGCAATTTCATTAATCGTTTTCGTGAGCCAATGATTCTCTTTCAGATATTTACGCGATGGAATACAAAATAAACTCTTCACATCGCATTTTAATTAAAAACTTCTATGGACCCACCTGTTTCCCCGGTTATGAACATTATAAAGAGCATTAAAGCTGAACTTAACAGGACCAATGATCTGAACATTTCGTCTCCTTTAGTTGATTTTTTTCGATCTGTAAAGGGGAATTTAAAAACTACATTTAAATCTTTGTGTCCGAGAAAAAGCGTCGTTTACTGAGTTCCGGGATTCCTGAGTGAAGTAACAATTATTATAACATACGACGCAGATTGATATTTCCTTAAAGTATACTTCAATAGAAGATTTTAATTTTAAAATCGTACAATTTCAGAAATTCCATCACAAACCTACGAAATTTTATGGCCGTAAATTCTAGTAATGAAAAGTTCAAGCATGTTGAAGTCTGGTGCATGCAGGAAATTCGTTCATTTTTGCTTCCTATTAGCAAATTTACAATTCTATGAATAAAGATTTGATCTCGAAACATCCCTTGGTCGTTTTTGCTTTGTTTTTCATTCTTAGTTTTTGGGTATATCGCGATTACCTCGGAAACCCGACAAAATAATGATAAAACTCTCTCTTCAAACACAAGTTGTGTCTGATGTCTTCATGCCTGCGGCTTTTAGCTGTGCGTATACAGTTATCGAGTTTGCATGCATTTTGGAAGTTTGGAGAGCACTCGAGGAGCTAAAGCTGTTCTCGACTGCACCTGGAGCAGAGAATTGTTTGTGTTAAGCTTGTTATTAGCAAATTTAAAATTGTTTGAATAAATCTTTGGTCTTGAAATATTTCTTGGTCATTTCTTCCTTGCCTTTTACTCATACTTCCCGTCGAGTGGATGTGATTACCTGGGAAACCTGACGCAAGAATAATTTTTAATTTGTGCAATGTCCGACTTTTTTCCGGACCTCACTCAAGCTGAAATTTCGGAAATAAGCAAGCTAGCAAGTAGCCGCGTCCTAACTACTTTACAACAGAAGAGAGCACGGCTAAGGCTTTACTATTTTAAAATCCTACAATTTCAGAATTTCCATCACAAACCTACGAAATTTTATGGCCGTAAATTCTAGTAATGAAAAGTTCAAGCATGTTGAAGTCTGGTGCATGCAGGAAATTCGTTCATTTTTGCTTCCTTTTAGCAAATTTACAATTCTATGAATAAAGATTTAATCTCGAAACATCCCTTGATCGTTTTTGCTTTGTTTTTCATTCATAGTTTTTGGGTAGATCGCGATTACCTCGGAAACACGACAAAATAATGATAAAACTCTCTCTTCAAACACAAGTTGTGTCTGATATGTTCATGCGGCTTTTAGCTGTACGTATACAGTTATCGAGTTTGGATGCATTTTGGAAGTTTGGAGAGCACTCAAGGAGCTAAAGCTGTTCTCGACTGCACCTGGAGCAGAGATTTGATTCTGACTACACTCAGGCGAGATATTCGATGTGAAAGTTTATTCAGGATGAGTCAGCCAGCCTTGTAGTATGCGCATCCTACTAGAATCTGCAATGTTCTGGAGGTATTTACTGAAACTAAAGGGTTATAAACATTAGCCTGTGCTACGCCAGATACGAAAAACCACTAAAACACCACTCTTTAGAAGTGGCCAAAAGATACGTGGAAACGTATTCCTCATCTAATGCAGTAGCACAGTACCCCGAGGAAAGGATAATTAAAATAAACCTAGTTCAGTACATTACTAATCAAACAGAAAATTCAATAAGAGCGGTGATATTTTACAGAGAATTGTAAAACAAAATTACATTAAATAAGAAAAAATAAAATGGTCAAACCTAATAAGACTGACCGACCTAGAATGACTTAATTTTCTCCGGAAATTCTTAAATAATCCGAAACTACCATGATGCCACGCGAACCTCTTCAACGTGCCGTCAGAATATTAATTTCTGACTAATTCGTTCCCATGTCACTCAAGCGTCAGAAATTACATATTCTGACTACACTCAGGCGAGATATTCAAAGTGAAAGTTTATTCAGGATGAGTCAGCCAGCCTTGTAGTATACGCATCCTGCTAGAGCCAAAGAAAGGGAAATATGAACTTAAAAGTAAACGATACAGAATTAAATACCTAGCTTTTTTGACACTGACAAACTTGAACTCAGACTATCACCGACATAGCCATTTTTTGCGGAAACAGATTTCCAACGCCCGTGCCTCTGAAAGAGTCTGTCGGGAACACCAGCATTAGCTGCAGCAGAAGCGCCACCGGCTCTTAGGGAATGTGTGGTAAATTGAGAAATATCTGGAACAATATCCCTAGAGCAAGATTTGAAGTAATATCTTATACAATTATATCATGAAAAAAATCAAAACCTGAAGCAAAGTTCCTGATCAGAGAAAATGATAGACATTATGGTAAACATCATGCACAGTCGTCCTTGAAAACAGATTCAGTTTCCGCGGATCGTGGGCCGTGCGGGATCTTTCTGTTGATTGTTTTTGCTGTGGGCCTTTTTCTTATTAAGGAAACAATCGCTTATCACTAAGCGCAGAGTTGCCACCGAAACATAAAAATTCACTCAAAATTCAAGTGACTACCATGAAACATAAAACCCTGTTTTATATAGATAACATTCCTTTCTCTTGCTTGATACGCTCTCTAACTGCTTGTTCACTCTATATTTCTTGTCATATCATTCGATCAGCACATTGCTCAACATTGAAAATCTGTTATTTTTGCCATTTTCGCGTGAATTTTTTTTCATTTGAGAGTTGTTCTATAGTACTCGTATCTGTAAACGACAGTTATGATATGGCAGATGTTTGTCAAAATCCTAATTCTTGACCCCTGGCGTAATTATTCGATGCTACTTTGCTAAAAATAATCTTCAGTAAAATCCCAAATTGATAACGAAATTGTTTATATCGGTCAGCTCGACAACCAATGAGAGGTAATACGTAGAAGGACTAGGGGGTTCCCCGGCAGATTTCTTAGAAACCGAAAGACGTGTAATGAATCATGCAGCAGATTTTCGTGAAACCTAAATAGCTCAAATATGCTGAGGTTGTAAAACACACGCGGATAGCGATACTCGTACGTTCGACTCCTTTTAAAATATATTCTCGGAGATAATAATACCAAACAAGCGAACTATTGAGAGCAATGGATGAGACACACCAAGGGATAGAATCGAAGCATGAAGTTTTCTCTCTAACAGCCATAAACAGATCGATCAAGTCGAATTGGAAGGCAGGACTTCTGACTCTGATCGTTGTGGCTGTTTGTCTTTTTCTGGCATTTGCACTAATATCACCACCTAAAAAATCTCTCAGAAATGGAGGTAAGTAAAGGAAATTATTCTTTGTCGCTGGGTAAATGATCGAATTCAGCACATCATTAACATGCAAATTTTTGCGATTGCTGTGGCATTTACCCCTAATAATTTAAATGTTGGCGTGAGAGTTGCTATACATTTTGACCCATATTAACTAGCTCAGTTACCGATAGTAATGATCTTTTGTTCGATGTTTGTCTAAGTCTTAACTCAATCGTTAAAGCTACGAACAGAAAAGCGATGGATATCAGCAGTCTATGATTACTTTCGACAGTGAACTTGCGAATGAGAAAATGCTTCGATAGCCATTTTTCACTTAATGATGTGAAGCTCATTTCTCTCGGTTTGATGTTCTGAATTATTAGACATGGCCCTCCAGAAAATTCGTCGTCATGAAAAAGAATCTGGAATTTTAAAGTTTGATATTAAAGTATTGATCCGTCTCCTCTCTCTTTAACAGATGCACCAACACCAGCGACAAGTTTTAATTGCCGTCAGAAGCCATTTTGTGATGGAAATGCTACTTGCAAACCAAATTCAAAAGATACGACGCATTTCAATTGCGTTTGTAATAATGGCTTCCAAGGAGATGGATTTTCGTGCGAGGATATTGATGAATGTAAGAGCGAAATACACAGCTGTAGCGACCATGCAGTGTGTGACAACATTGTAGGCTCCTATAGGTGTAGTTGTTTCGATGGATTCGAGGGCAACGGACGGTCTTGTTACGACATTCATGAATGCAATACTAATACTCACAACTGCAGTGTTCATGCATCTTGCAGTAACACTCAAGGCTCCTACACGTGCAGTTGTCTGGAAGGATTCAAAGGCGATGGCAGGTCTTGTCATGACATCGAAGAATGCAAGACTAACACACACGATTGCAGTGTTCATGCATCCTGCAATAACACCATAGGCTCCTACAGGTGTAATTGTCTGGAAGGATTCCAAGGCAATGGACAGTCTTGTCATGACATCGATGAATGCATAACAGGTACACACAACTGTAGCGTTCATGCATTTTGTAATAACATTGTCGGCTCCTACAAGTGCAGTTGTCTGGAAGGATTCCAAGGAAATGGACGTTATTGTCATGACATCGATGAATGCATTACAGGTACACCCAACTGTAGCGTTCATGCATTTTGTAATAATACTGTCGGCTCCTACAAGTGCAGTTGTCTGGAAGGGTTCCAAGGCGATGGACGGTCTTGTCATGACATCGACGAATGTAAGACTAACATGCACGATTGTAGTGTTTATGCATCCTGTAATAACACCGTAGGCTCCTACAAGTGCAGTTGTATGGAAGGATTCCAAGGCGATGGACGGTCTTGCCATGACATCGACGAATGCAAGACTAATAGGCACGATTGTAGTGTTTATGCTTCCTGCGATAACACAGTAGGCTCCTACAATTGTAGCTGTTTGGGAGGATTCCAAGGCGATGGACGGTCTTGTCATGACATCGACGAATGCAAGAATAACACACACGATTGCAGTGTTCATGCATCCTGCAATAATACCATAGGCTCCTACAATTGTAGTTGTCTGGAAGGATTCCAAGGCGATGGACGGTCTTGCCATGACATCGACGAATGCAAGACTAATAGGCACGATTGTAGTGTTTATGCTTCCTGCGATAACACAGTAGGCTCCTACAATTGTAGCTGTTTGGGAGGATTCCAAGGCGATGGACGGTCTTGTCATGACATCGACGAATGCAAGAATAACACGCAC